>NW_015151744.1:141020-151495 GCF_000732505.1 Cyprinodon variegatus
AAACTGTCTTGAATTATTTAGTGTCTATCAGTGGCGACTGGCCAATAGAGGGTAGGGTGCCACCCCACTCACCTAATGGCCTTCACTAAAACATAACCCCCCCCCCCCATTAAATATTGAATGTTTAATGACAAGAAAAGCTGTTTTGTTCGTTGTTGAATGGTGACGTGTTTACTGTTTGGTAAAAGTTGTACATGTGCAGTAGCTCCTCTTCAAAACGAAAGATAGGACCATCAGAGCTGAAAGCTCCCGCCACAGCGCTGACATCACAGTCATGCGTTATAAAGTGCGTCTGAATGACAGGTTTATATAATTATTTAGCAACAAGGCTTGGCTAACTGCATGCAGCGAGGCTAACGCTTTATTTAAACATCAGGATCAGAGCCAGCATAAGCACTTTTCAGAAAATTTTATAGTTTAGTTTTTTGCTGTTGGCATTCATGTATATACTAATATACTGGTGTGATTTTTATTTTGAAGTTACAGCCTCCCCCCCTTGAAACAATTAAAAGAGCAGACCAACTAAAATGTAGATTTGGAAATGTGTGACACAAATGTAGAGTGGCAGATGGGAAAAGAGTCAGACAGGACAAACATCTGAAGAAGGCTAAAAGTTAGGATCTGCTTTAATGCTTTCTAGCATAAAATTTTTTTAGAATGTTTAGATTTTTTTAATGACTCTTGTATGCATTTGGTCAACTATAATAATAAAAAAGAGGATATCTTTTCCAAAATAAAAACAGATTTACTTTAATACTATTTATGTAAACACAAAAAAGAAGCTTTCAGCACTTTTTGTCATTGGCAAAAAAAAAACAAAATACAAAATTTTACTGAAGAGATATATTAAGCATTTGAACCACTGAACTCAGGTTTTGTAATCCCTCCACGGCCAAAACTGTATAAAAGTCTAGCGTGCTAAGCCATGCAGGCTGCTTCTAGATACATTTTTGAAAGACTGGGTGTCTTTCATGGGGCAGGGATAGGAACCTACCTTTGCAATAAGTTCGGTCCTTAATATGTTAGCTGAAAGAGAGTGGGTAAAACAGGAGCTTAAACACAACCTGGGTAGGCCACATAATGGGGGTCAGTGAATTCAGAGGTTTATAATGCTCATTAAGAGCTTTGAACATGTAGGCCTTAAATTACCTTGACACTGTGCATAGCAAGTTTTACTAAATGTACATTTTACAGGAATATCTACTTGTGATAGAGATTTACATCACTGAATCCACTAGATGCACTGGTATAAAGCATTCCAACACAGGACTCTGGAGCAGAGCGGATGTGTTCTTTGGAGTGGCAAATGATGCCTCTTAGTCAGCTAATTCAGTTGATTAATCTGGGTTTGGCAGTTGCCTGGAGTACAGCTCTTGCCTGACTGCACTGTGTCAAGTATTAAGTTTGATGCATGGGGAATTATGGTGTTGGACTGGTTTTCTGAAGTTCGGCTTTACCCCTTGGTTGTATTAACTCTTGATGCTGCAGCATATCAGGACATTTTGGACAATTTAATGATACATTAAAAGCCACTTTGGGTTTTTCATGCTGGAACAGAAATGGGTCAAAGCAAAGTCTAAAAGTTCTGGGTGTAGAAAAACTTGAAAGGCCAGGACAGAGTACTAACCTCAACCAAACAGGACACTTTTTGGATGAATTGGAACAGGGAATGTGAGCCAGGCCCCCTTGTTCAAAATCAGTGGCTCTCGTTAAAAACGTGCCTCTAGACGTATGGTCAAACATTGTCCTAGACAGAATCGACATTATAGAAAGCCTCCCCAGAAAGACGACTCTGCACCTTCTTGAACACCCAGAGGACCAGAGGCTGTTATAGCTGCAACAGGTTAATAAATGGTGGTAAAAAAAAAAAAATGTCTGCCATGGATCCAATTTCATATAACATCTTGTATCTGTACATGGATGTATTGTCAAACTGACCGATTGGTTGGTAATTAAACGGTGCTTTTAACCGCCTTCAGAACCCAAATATGTAGGAAAAAGTTCATGTTTAAAATGATAGTGAGACTTTATTGTAGGTTGTTTTGTTTTTATAGGACCTCTGCAATTATCAAGATTATGTGTAAAACAGCCAAATTATGGCTTAATCTGTTCTAAGAAAAGTCAGGGGATAAAAAAATCACAGGCTGAAAGTTGGATCATTTCAGATGTCCTTGCTCTTATTATATCCAGCCTGCATTCATTGTTCAATGACTGTAACCATGGAGGACTGAACACACGAAGAATAGCCCCTTAGTCCACTTTAAATCCATTCACACCATCATCTTCTTTTAAAATGGACCAAGGACTCTTGATAAAACATAATGTCTGACTAGAAAGTGATCATTTGGACTCAGGGTGGAGGGATTGGATAATCAACTACCATCAGGCAAATGCCATCAGAGTGGGAAGAGCAAAATGGGATAATCTCTTGCAGTGAGAAAGACACCATAACCTTGTTGGTAGGAAAACAAGCTCCTTTGATGACTTTTTTGTTGGAGAAAAAAATAGTACTGTGAAGACTGTCTAGGAGCCGGGGAGCAAAGTGAGACAAAAAATACTGTCTGAGATCAGACCTGCTGTAGTAGGAAAAGAAACCAGAGAAAATAGTCTGTGACAGGGCGACGGGGATTAAACCAACACTGTATTAGTAAGGCCTGCTCTGTGTGGAGAGCTAAGGGCTGGGGGACAGAAAGAGAGATGGAAGAGAAGAAAAAAAAGGGACAAGAATAAAGGTGCACTCATATGCAAAGAGCTTTGAACTGACTTATAAATGAATAAATATGCTAGCAAAAAAAAAAAAAAAATGCTCCTGTGCAAAAATTAAAGAGTTCAAAGCAAGATGAGGCAGAGTGTCCTCAGGGCATGAGGAGAAGACAGGGACAGAGCAGAGGAAATGACTTCTACTATTACAGAAGGAAAAAAGATAGAAGCAACAGAACAAAGATTTTTAGGCCAATCGGAGGATTGGGATGTGGTGATGTGAAGGGAAGGTAACAGACCTGACACGCTGACACAGACATTTAAAACAGCCACCCAAGCTTGTAAAGCAAAGATATACTGAATATATTAAACCACCATGTAATGTGTTAAGAGAGGTAATGGGGTGAGAACAAGGCATGTGTTCATCCCTGTTGCATGAGTGTTTGATGGAAAACCTACTCATAATGTAGCAAATCAGCGATTATAAATGGATGCTGGAGAAGCAATCTGTGTGATAATTCAGTGACTCCCAAAAGTATTCAAACCACAAAACCTTTATACATTTTGCAAGATTTTTACAAAAAACTGACAATTTTGCGAAGCTTCAGAAAAAGTGTTTACAAAAATGTTTGCTAATTAAGAAATGAACCATAATTTTGTATTCAACAAAACAAAGAAGATAATTTGTAGATGTGCCTTTTTGCTGCTGTCACATATGCAATCTTTTTTAGGTAGCTGGTTGGTTGGTCTAGACTGAGGCTTCTGTCCAGAAGTCTTTGCAAGATAGTTTAAGCTCAGCCAGATTGAATATGTGTCTGTGAACATTATGTTTTATGTATTGCCACAGTTTCTCAGTTAGATTAAATCTACTAGGGTGGTTAAAGGGTGCATTTGCAGAGCTGTGAAAGTGAGAAAATTCACACCTTCAGTTGGCAAAGTTTTCTTCCACACAGCATTCTAGACTGGGCCTGAAGGTCAGAACCCACCGCATGTGGACGACTCCACAAGCTCCGATGCAACTTTATTTTTTCCCTGTCATTCTGGCAGGATAAACAATCATTCACACACAAAGGGGACTTTAGAGAAGCCAATAAACCTAACAGTAATGTTTTTTGACTATGGGAGGAAGCTGGAGTACCCGGAGAGAACACACGCATGCTCAGGGAGAGCTTGCAAACTCCATGCAGAGTGTGTTTTCTGTCTTAACAAAAATCACACAGTTCAGAATCAGAAATAGTTTAATAATCCCAGAGGGAAATTACTTTTGTTACACGCTCCAGTTACAGTTTTATATAATATATACACACATCCAACTATACAATATAATATAATATATACACACATCCAACTATACAATATAATAAAGATAAAAAAAATAAAAATAAGAATACAAAGAGATAAAATATATACACATATAGCTCTTCTGTTGCTGTAGATTGTGTGAGAGATGGTTTTAAATCCAGAACTTTCATGATCTGGGGAAGAAAAAAAAAACAGAAGGAAGTCTGTTGTGGGGTTTCTGTTGCTAATGTGGTCTTGAAATAAAACTCTGTGCATGCACCTCCTATCTACTCCACTTAGCGCACTGAAACATTTTTTAATTATTCCCAAAAGCTCTGCCATTACTTCAAATCCTCTCTTTGTTCTTTCTATACAGAATAATGCATTGAAATAGTTTGTATGGTTAAAGTGACAGAAAAAGTGTAAAAGTTCTCATTTTAAAATACAAAAAAACTAGAAAAACATTGAAGAGTAAAAAAAGAAAAAGAAAAAAAAGGGGGGAAAAAAGGAGCAAAGTCTACAATGCTGGAAGATCCTTGCAGAACCAGAAGAATTCATCTGCTTAAAAAACGTTGTACTTTTTGTGGAAATGCATGGAGAAAATAATGATGTCCTCAAAGATCACAGTGAACATAGAGCATGGTAAAGAGCAAGGTGACCATTAGCTGCTGCTGCTGCTGATGATGCTGCTGTGACAGACAAGAGATGGTCTCTAACTTCCAGGCCCAGGTTCGTACATAATGAGCACAGGGCAAAGTGTGAGGTGGCTGGGAAAAAAAGGAGCGGCAGCATGTAAAAAAAGTATCAGAAAGATGTTCTGCTTTAATGCCAGACTCAGACGGCACAAAGTAGGAGAGGAGAGAGGGTCATATGCCTGAATTTAATCAGTAAAGACACCAGTGAGAGTTGTTGGGGAGTCGGGGCTGAGGGTGTTCATGCGGCGGAAACAGGCAGCATTAAAATCATAAACATCGAGGTCAGCCTAATGAAGGGTGACGCAGATGCTTGTTCTATCAGACGACAATAAAATAGATATTCTGTCCGAAACGCTTCCCTGAATGTGCGCTTCCATTACTGAACGCGGAGCAAAGAGGAAAATGGATAAATGAATAATTTCACTTGATGCAGCCGTTATAATTACAAATACCTCCTACAGAAAGAGCTCTGGTTATTAGCTGAGTGAGAATCTTTTTTTCTTGAGGGGAGAGGGAGGCGATCTTGCATAATCAGTTCTCCACTTCCATTTGGATCATGCAAGGCCCACTGTGAAGATGTAGAACAAGATTTTCATCTCCATTTATTTTCTGTTTCTTGGGGACACAGGGGAGGAGATTAAACATTGCACAACATCTCCAATCACATCACATGCATTCTGAGTAATGCGGTCATCATCCTCGGGCCTTACTCATTTCCCCGTAATGAGTGCAAATCAACTCGCAGCCTGCTTGTCTGTGACAGCAGCTGGCAGAGAGGATGCAACTTTGACAAGAATTCTCTCTTTCACCCTGTTCATTTAGCACACAGCTCAAAGTAAGATTCTCTTGTCCCACTTCCCTCTTTCCAAAGGGGCCAAATGGCGGCTAGCAGCAGTTAAGCTTTGGTCTGATATCTAATTAAGTCGTGGAGGCTGTGCCACCAGGGAAATGTTGGCTTGTAGGGGAAAGAATTAGGCTTAGAGCCAATCCAGAGATGGTTAGATTGGGCTACCATCTGCAAGGAGAGAGAAAAAGATCAGGAATCCACCAGTATGTGTACCGTAAAAAAATAAAAAAATCCAGGTAACACCTGGGGAACACTGGTCTTTTGGTAAAAAGAGGGAAACAGATTGAGAATTCACATTGATTAACTAATTTTACAGACAAGTTGGTTAGAATCTTCATAGTTCATTGAAATAATGCATCACTGTTCATGATATGTGAATGCATTTGAAACAGCAACAAACTAATGACAATCTTAAACATACCGTGTCCAAAGTAGAACATGATTGTGGCAGCATTATGCTGTTGCGTTGCTGATCATAAAATAATTGTTTGTTGTTTTTTTTTCATAGAAAAATATGCTGAAACAGTGGGGACATATTTGCCAGTAACCCCCAGACTAAATGCTCAGCCTATATGTCAAGGGTCAATAGTGGTCCAGCAGGAAAACAACCCTGAATATCTCACTAAAAAAGGGAATAGAAAAACACACACTGGGCCATTTTCCAATGTCTCCGGAACAACGATACATCCTAAGATATATTAAGCACTTTGATCCGAAGGACAATCTATATGCTGAATATAGAATGTCAATTTCTGTCCATTCCATTGTTATTTTTTCAATACATGAATTATTCAACTTAGATAATGAAAACAAAAGTCTGATTTGTGTTAAATGTAGAAAAACAATAAGGAGTACGTTGAAATGAACTTGTTAGTTTAAAGTTATTTCAGTATTAGCCTGCTTTATTTGTTTCCTGGAAAAAGATACAGGGTAAAGGGAGGAACAGCTGTTCATTCCAGTTTAATATAGTTTTAAATTACTTCAATTTAAATCCAAATGTGCTCCCTTTTAATAACCTCACTTATGATGTCAAAACACACAATTCCGCATAGACTTACTATCAAATTGCCTTCGGCACTTTTAGTGATGCACTAATCGAAGAAAAGTTGAACCCATAACGGACTCCCGCATAAAGTACCAAAGGCGATGGAGGATATTACCAGCTCAAAAAAAAGATTGACAAGCTGAGGGCTACTTAATTATAGGAGCTAAGAACTGAACATGTCGATTTTATACATGTATTAGAGGGTAAACTCAGGTCAACACATCTATAAGGTAATCGTTGTAATAGTGGTGCCACCAAATTGTCTTTTAATTACGCTTAATCACTGTTAAACCCTGAATGCAGGTCGAGATTATATATAAAACAGCCTGTTTGATGGTTGGTAAGTTGTTTTTTCCTTGGACCAACCTTTCATAAACTTTTACCATTTCAATTTCTGAGAGATTGTAAGAAGGTAAAACATAATTAGGGCAGCAACTAACGATTATTTTGCAAATCGATTAATCTGTCGATTATTTATTTTTTTGATTAATTGATTAATAACCGGTTAGCAAAAAGGTTCCTTAGAGAAGATTTTTTACTAAATTTAACCAGGTTGAAACTAAAATTTATCACCTAAGAAGTTCTGGATAGAGCATACTGACAAACGAAAATGTTTTTTATTAATCTTTAATTCAAAATGTTTATATATTTTTATATATTATATGTTTTTTTACAATTGCGATATAATTACTGCTCTAAGTGGGTTTCTCTGTCAGCTAAAGGCATGTTTTACAGTCTCTATACCCAAAATAACGATTAATCGATTACAAAATTAGTTGACAATTATTTCAATAATCGATTCATCACGATTAATCCCATTAATTGTTTAAGCCCTACATGTAATATTTCCATACTAGCAAGTCTTGAATAAGGTCCACTGAGTTTTAAGCACAATACATTTGTTGATTGTTAGGTTGAGAGTGAAAGGTCAGCCAGTATGGAATGTCCTCCTGAGGACATAACAAGAGGCTGTAAAACCGATTTCGACCCAGAAAACGTCAAAGGCGACAGCTGTTTTTTATTTTATTTTTTTACCATGAGTAAATGTATCATTACCACAGTACTGTCTCGTCTAGATAAATCTTCTGGCGCTTTGTCTGTCTCTGCATCTACAGTAATGATCCCATCTTAGTGCTACTCAAAAGGCAAAGAATATTGGTGTCCCAGACCGACGGTGACACCTTTATGTCACACCTTCTCCACTCCCAGCCTTCATGACAGCCGAGTCCTCATTATAGGAGAAGTCCACCTGGATTTTGACACAGAAGACCCTTCTAATGACAACCCAAGGTGGCCTAGGTCTCAGACAGAGCGAGCGGCAGTTCAAACCCATGACTGAGAGACTGTCATTGCAATGCCACCAGAGGGGGTGACGGTAATGATGATAGTGTGCTGGACGATGGGTGCTAAATGACTGCACACTGATACATCTGCAGGGACATTAATTTGTTTTCAGGAAGACACAAGCTTATATCGCAGGCAGCACCGCAAGATGCTTAACTGGGGGAAAATACAGCTGTTATACACAGACCCCCACAGAAAATGAGTTGTTGTTTTAGTATTGAATGAACCATTTTCCATCAGTTCAGCATGAACAATGGAAGAAAAGAAAAAAAACATAAAAAATTCCAACATCTGCTGCAACATTCTGCTGATGCATCAAAGGGCAGAAGGACTACTTGCAGTGCAACTTCCATGGATGAGTAATGAAGTGTGCCTAATGGCTGGAGCTTCTCAGAGCAAAGCAAGAGGGTGATCGTTCATTACATGCTACTACTTATAATTCCCCGGATTCCTCAACTTCTAATTTCAAATTGAGACAAAAAGTCAGAAGCACATTGTCTTTTCATCGAATGCACGATTGTGTTTCAAAAAGCACGACACAGTATCAAAACGTGAATTTCGAGTTCAGGATTTTTGTTGATTCCGACATGCATTTTGAAGTACTTTCCCCAGTCTATTGGTTTTCCCTGAAAGATTCAGCTCACGTGTACAATGATATGATAAAGGTAACAGTTGCATTGTTCTAGCAACAAGAGATCCCAACTTTGAACCACAATATGATTCTAATGAGCCACATGCCATGATGAAAGCTAATGTAGAAGCCAGACCTGGAGCAAACCACACAAAGGATAATGATAATCTAAACTGGACATCTAGACAGGTCATATCCTTGATTAGTGGCGACAGTGGCATTGGGTGCAGAAGTACCCCTTGCAATTGGAGGGTTGTCGGTTCAAGCCCCGGCTCCGGCTTTCAGTGTTGTGTCCTTAGGCAAGACTCTTCACCTGCATTGCCTTTTGATGTGAGCCCCAGGGCAGCTGTGGCTACAATGTAGTTTGTCACCATCAGTGTGAGAGTGTGGGTGAATTTAGTGTAAAGCACAGTCCTCTGACTTGAAACAGTGCTATATAAGTACAGGTCATTTACCATTTATCATAGTCTCAATTAAGCTTACTGTGGCCCCTGCTTTTAAGTTCTTAACTGGCAGAAACAGTGGCCAGTACAGTCTTCTGCTGTCCCAAGGTTTGAGGATTTGTGTTTCAGAGAATATATTCCTCATACCCTCACCATGTGTTTATCTGAGAACAATGCAGTCTGTCATCTTGACCCAGCCTCCTAAAGTGTCTTTCTGGATGCTTTTCTTTTTTTGAGATTGCCCTGAAACCCTTGAGATGCATAAAAATCTCAGTAGGTCAGCAATTTCTAAAATACTCAGATCAGCCCATCTGGCACCAACAACCATGTCACATTCAAGTCCATCTGCCCAACGATCATCCATGGGAGATGTGGTGAATGATGGAGCAATTTTGCAGGTCAAGACAGAATGAACAGTTGGTACTTAGAAAACAAATACAGAAATAAAACCAGCAATACTTGTCTGACCTGGTCGTACTTGTGAATGGCCTTCAGGCAGTATTACTGGCAAACTAACCAGAAACGTGCTTTGTTCTCAAAATAAAGCTCAGGGGTATTGCTGCAAATAAATACCACTTAAAAAAATGGGCTGAAAATGTCAAGTAAGACACAATCCACCACACTCTGAGAGCAGAAGGCGTACTTATCAAGCCTGTCTTAGTGATTTGCATGAAACTGATTTGAGCTTGTTATAAGGATACCCAATTATTTCCAGAAAAATAAGGGTTGTAAAAGTAGCATATTCTCTTATGAATAAAAACTATAGTGAAGCCCAAAATATGCTAAAAAAGTACTATTTTCTACAATGTTTTTTGTTTTTTTTTTTTGGCTGACAAAAATCAGAGTCCTAACTTAAGTCTGAATGAGAGTCTGTGGAGAAAGCTAACATTTTTGCTGATGGCAAAGAAGTCGTTCAATCTCACAGAAATCTCAAGAGCTGATTACCAAAGATAAACTATGAAAATACTAGTGGGAAAACACAAAGAGCTAGTCAGCAATTGCGGTTTACAGTTTTATCCATATCCATTGAAATGAATATGTAATTTTTTCTATTCTATTTTTTTTCTTTTTACCCTTTAATATTACCACAATATTGTCTAAGAAATCCAGTCAAATGTTTGCCCAAATTAGGTAAGAGGCTGCTATTGGGGAATTGGGGACATGCAGTAGCTTGGTCTCTTTCTAAAGTTAACACTCAGATTTTTTTTACCCTGAGAAGTAAAATATATGAAACCCCACATTCACACAAACTATATTCTATATGTGTTCCACCATTAGTCCCACCCTCTATTAGTTGGTAATACATAATCAACGCCTATAGTATTCTCATGTAGACATGATTGAAGGCCCCCTCTTATTTAGAAATATAGAAGATAATTTCTGCTCTCCCAAAAGGGGGGTGGAGGAAGGGGCAAATAGGGTATTGAGGGGGAGGAAGTGGCCAGGTGAATTATTTAGGTGGGTGGTCAGTGCGGGACATGTGTGCCCC
>NW_015151744.1:152356-159762 GCF_000732505.1 Cyprinodon variegatus
AAAAGAAATATAGCAGATCCATTTGACCCTTCAAGTGTCTAACTTCCTGTCTGGCTTATCTTGTATTTGAAATTAACCTATTATTCCTCTGAATTCCATCAAAAATAGACTCAATTCCAATCCCTGATGGAGGACACTCTACATCATGCTATAGCTCCACAAAACCAGAAGGATTTACCCCATTGACTGAGATGGTTTTGACAGAGAACAACATGTATAGATGATGGAGCGTCTGTAAAATCAAAGTGACTGGACCTATTTTGTTGAAGTCAAACCACATAAATCAAAAAATTTTTCCTCGCCTAATTTGTGTTTCGCTTTTTAAAGATGTGTAATCATATGTCCGCGGATGCGTTAGTCTTACAAGTTCATATCTGATAACCGTGACATAAAACTGTATACTTTGGAAAAGTTATTTTAATACATTTATCCTTCAATAAATGAGTCCTTAGAGACCAATGGTAGAGAGAATTACAGAATACAGAATTTTTATAAAAAGGTGTAAATAGAAAGAACAAAAGCTGACAGCAATTTAACTTGCTAATTTGAGAATAAACATATTAAAACTGTGACATCATGATGTGAAAACCGTGCATATTTGCAACCCACAGACAGGTAATTGAAACCACCTGTTAAATGATAAATCTCATCTTTTGAGAAATGCCAGTCTCATTACCCTCTCAGAAACAAACTTCTTAGTTAAATAAAATTTTATTTTCGATCTAAATGGAATCTAAATTTTTCAGGGTTCAAGTGCACATATTATGGGTGCCATTAATTTTGAAGCAACATTGGGCCTGCAGATTTCTCTGTCTTTATTGGTAATGTCCAAAATAACTGTCAACAACAGAAGAGAACATGTCCACTTCTCCTGGCAAATAAGGATAGTCTTAATATGATGAAGGGGATGAGTGGGAATAATTCAACGTCTTAGCCGCAACATGAATAGGTTAGGGGGTGTAATGAGGAGGTGGAAAAACTAAGCTGCTTAAACAAATCAGCTCTTTGAGAGACAGTCTGCTTTACCAGGCAAAGCCCATTTACAGCTGTTAAGACAATTTCAGATCCATTTCCTTTACTTAGGAGGAGCAAGACCTAGGAACTTGCTAATGTGAGGGATAAAAAAGCCATGTAGTGTTAAGGATAATATGTAATTGGTTAGGCCCACCTTTCTATGTCTGATCTATGTTTGTAATTTTCATAAAAGTCTACAGTACATGTTTTATTAACAATCTACCCTGCATGGGATTTCTGCTTTGTCTATAGGTCCATGAGGCAGTGTGGGCTGATGTATATTCCCTTTTGTTGCACACCATCTCCACCCTTTTTTATCCTCACTCAATGCTACTCGTGCCATCTTGGCAGGCAGTGAGGGCGGAAAACTGCAGCCTAACATCTGTCTTCCAGTGTGACAGGCAGGCCCTACGGAGAGATGAGTGTATTTCCGTCCATCAGCAGGGGCCTTGCAGCGAGTAGGAAGGTGAGAGTCGAGAGAAACAAACTCAATCTAACCCACTGAACTTGTTCATTCATCCTGCAATTTCATCCAAGTGGCAAATGGGTACTATGGTCATATTATGAAAAGTATAGGGTACTGACCAATAAAGAGAAGCATGGGGTGACTGGCAATTCCTACACTTTTCAATTTACTTCTACTTCATTATGAATACGCAGTATATTGATCAAAGTTTATATAAAATGCATAAAATCAATGGACTGAAGGGGTAGGAGTTAGGGAAGGAATGAAGGGTAATGGACAATCAGTTTAATGGATAGCTGGAGGATGGACTAACACACAAAAGGTTGAATTGATGGATGAACAGTTGACCATTTGTAGGATCGATTGACACCTGAAGGATGGACTAAAGGATGAATGGACAAATGAGTGGGTGGAGTGACCGTTCAAAAAAAGGAACCGAAGGGTATGAGACTGTAATGTAGATAATACAGTCTGCAAAATAAAATATTTTCTTTTTCCTTATTTCAATGGTCTCTATGCACAACAACTGTTTGCTGTCTTCTTCTACTGGTTAAACTGATTACATTAAATGTCCAACGATTAGCTGCTACTTGTTTTCACAAGCTTTGACTGATACATCTTTTCTTCCATTGTTCAGGCACTACGTTTACTAGCAGAAGGGATATGTGATCAGACATACAGTATCCATGGAAAAGAGTGGTATGTTGGTCACATATCTGTCCGCCAGGCAAAGTAGTGCCGCATGATTTAGCATGAAAAAGAAGCAACTGCAGGCACGCAACATCAGTGTGAATCGTGCGTTCAAAGTAGCAAGTATACCTTCAGTATGAGGCGTGGAAACAAGCACCAATAAGTCATTCACCAAAACTGGTTGCGTGCGAAAAGCAAGTTTTTCCGAAGTCTGCCAGTGGATTCAATGTGGAGATGTATCAAAACATCCAAGTGATGAAGAGGAGGACGCTGCCACTGCCACTGCCCTTCAGAGGGTGTTTGTTTCTGACACTGACAATGCGGAGAGTGGATGATGAAGCCACCCTGAGCCTATTTGTTTGCGACAATCAGAAAGAAGGACTTTGGTGGTTTTAGTGGGCAAGAAGACAATGGAGATGGTGATGAATGACTGACTTAGCTTCTTGTTAAAGTCGAAAAAGTTAGGCCGAATCTATTTTTTCTGGTGTGCTGTATTTAAGTTTTATACAGTACATTTGTTACTCATTTAAACAGCACAGTACCTGTTTGGTACTTGTAATTACCCATTGTTGTACATATACATAAACATTTAGTATGTAAATATGTAGCGGTAGCTTGTTTTTCAAACTGTTAAAAAAAGGGATGTGTTCCCAAACAGCCACCTCTTTCCTGACAATCCCCTTTGTGCATATTCTCTTACATATGGTAATTAAACATTAAAACACCTGTGGCTTTTAGTCAGGTGCAAGCAATGTATGAACAAAACAGAAATTTCCCTTAATTTTAAATGGTGCGTCCAATATTCAGGTGCGCCTTGTAGTCCAGAAAATATGTTAATCCAAGTGTGCTTGACATCATTAACCATGGCCACTCACACCTGGATCAATCAGTTCATGAAGTAGAAAAAGACAGGAGGAAAAAAAAGTGCTGCCTTAAGTTCAGGAAGTAGGGGAGTTGTGCATAGGGCCCATTAAATTCCATACTTTTCTACACTGCCTAGGATTCCTGAGCTATCTCTTGACACAAAGGAAGGGTAGACAATAGAAATAAGAGAGGACACCTACAAGTAGAGAAGGTATGGGGTTTTTAAAGAGTGGGATTAATTGAATGAATGAATGAATGAATGAATGAATGAATGAATGAATGAATGAATGAATGAATGAATGAATGAAAATTAATTTATTTCAAACAATTTTGACAAACAACAATAAATGAATCAACCAAATACACACAAAAGAGACTGGTTAACATCATTAAAGTCAATGAAAAAGGAAAGGCCAGAAAACATTGGTAAGACAGAGGAGTGTTGTTTTGACTCAACATTTCCAGTTAATGGCTACTATAAATGAACTGAAACCCATTCAAGAGAAAGATATTATCATAATATGTGTTCCAAACTCTCTCCACATAAAAAGACGAATGCCTTTTATATGGCACTAAATTTGTCAAATTTATTTTAGACTGCAAATAACACACAAAAGGGCTTCAACAATTATATTACTTGACTTATATAGGACAAAAAAAAAACTTTACTAAACACAAAATGCAAGAGACAAGCATCAATGATGTCAGGAAAATATTATTTGGTAGCATGAGGCTTAGAAATCTTTTGTATAGAAGCAATTTTGAAGGAGGGGAGCAAATGTGCATTAAGGTTCAATAGTGAGGAAGCACAAGAAAGTTTATCGTACACTGCTTCAATTTAAACCGATGATTCAAACTCTCACTGCTGATTTTATTTTACAAAAAGGCCTGAGTGTTTACTCAAGAAGGAGTAGAGTCGGCAATTAGAACCACTCATAGAAAGATTGCATGTCTGACAACAAGGGCACAAAGACAGCAGCAATATGAATGCAATCTCTGGTAATCCACAGAAGCTGAATAATCCTTTGAAGTCTCCAAATGCGTTTTAATTCAATATAGGATCAGTTACTTTGATGACCATCTGCTTAAATGTTCTCTGTCCAGCAAACCAATGAGAAGAAAAACAACTTCCATAAGTACTAGCTAGCTGATTAATGCATGCAAACACAACTTCTAATAGAGTTGGGTTAATCAGTGCTACTTCAGATAAAGGCGGAAATGAAAGTTGAGCTGACACTACTCAACACTAACTGCTACTGCCAGCACTTTTCACCAGAGACTATTCACATTCTAAAGGAGGAAGATGAAAGTGGCCTTACAAGGAGCTTGAAACGTTGGAGAGCACAAGGCGGCTCCAGTGGGGGCAGCGAGAATGAGATGGGAGGGGATATACAGTGATGACTGCTCTGCCTATGTACCATGCTTTAACCATGTTTGACAGTAAGCAATGCTTGTTTTTTTTACAATGTGCATAACAAGTGCAGGCAGCTTGCACAAACCTGCCGTGACTGAATTTCTTTTCTCTTTAATCTCACTGTGTTGTAGCTCGATCTGCCCAAACATGTGAGAGTGTTAACTAGACGAGCGTTATTACAAAAGAGAAAAAGTAGAATATATGAAAATGGATGCTCAGAAACACTAGACCGATCAAACAATATTGTTTAAATAATAAGGCAGAAATAATTTTTTGCATGGTTTATTAAATATTCACAGCTTTCTGAGGCATGGGATGGCCTTAATAAAACATGCATTTGAATATCATTCTGATGAAAGCTGAGTAAGTTCTCAGAAAAGTATCTAAAAAAAAAAAACTGGGCCATGAGTGACGCTTAAGTGCCGGGGCTTTGTGAGAACTGTAGTCACCATGGTTCACAATGTGTCCCAAATACATAAATCTTAAGAAAAAGATGGAGAAATAAAGGAAATGTATTCAGTCGTACATGTTTCCAGATAACACATCACACAAACATGCATAACGTACAGAATTAAAAACTTATAAGAAGATAAATGCATTGTTTGACAAATCTTAGGCATGTTTTCTTTTTTTGTTTATGCATTTCTTTTTTATATATATCTGTATGCAGATTCAGAGAAACAACCTGATATTTCTGCACAGTTTTCCCACAAATAGTTGCCTTTCATCTGCAATGGCCCAAAATCACACACTGGGTCTGTATACAGGGTCATAAGCATATGTCTTTTGGTCAAGGGCTATCCTCTGCCCAAAGACTGTCCGACTGGCTACACGTTTCATTAATATTTAAAATACCAGTTTTGAACACTTTAAATACATGAGTCGACAGTTACAACACTCCACACAGTCCTTTGCAGTGTGAATACTGAACACAATGCTTTTATGATGGTGTTATATTCTGCAGCCTTAGACTAGACATGGTCTCCGTTAGTACAGTACAATAACTCTGAGGAAAAATAACCCAGACTTTTAAGAGCTTTTAAAAGTGAATTTCATTTGCTCTACTGCGTGGTCTATACTATTATTTATATTACATCTTTTTCCACTTTTATTTATGAATGATTTTCTTAAAAAAGGTGTTTTTTTGTTTGTTTTCTCTTACTGTACACCGACTGGGACTTGAATTATGCAGGCTTCAATGTATTTCCCTGAGGGGAAAAAAGTGAAGCTACAGTTACAATGGGAGCCTAGCAGATTAAAATTAGCTGAGGGGTTCACTTTTCCTGCTGGGCCTCCCCTTGGTTTACATCAACGTTTTTGTACTTCCCTGCCAACTGAACAAGGAAAAGCAAACTAAGGTAAATTGTATATTGCAGCAAAATAAACCACTACCTCCTTTAAACGTCTAATACTATGCAAAACTGAAATTAGAAACATTATGTAACAGTCATACGTGTTCTGAAACATGTGTATGAGATTCACAAAAGAAAAAAAAAAAACACTTTGCCCTCTATCATTGCCTTTTCCACCTCTTAGCCAATGTATGCTCAAAAGGCTCTGTTTGAAAAGTGTTCCTCTTATGATGTCATAAGGGGAAATAAGTAGCAGCCCATTGGTCAAGCCACGGCTTTCATCTAATGCATGATTCTGTGCTCAAAGGCTATCTTTACCAACCTTAATTGATTGTCATGGTTGTGGGTTGTGAGGGCATGGCCTTTGGGAGGATGGGGGCGTAGAAAGCCAAAACAGCTCATCCAGAGAAGGGATGAATAAGGAATTTTTGGTAAAGGCTGTCTGCCTAATCTGAGAGGAATTTTCCTGCACACATGACAAAAACCTAATCTTGAGGCCTTATTATTAATATTTTATATTTTCAAATGCAGCATAATATTTCATATAAAACTACACCATTTAAAGTGTATTTATTTAAAATGTAACTGTTTATTTTAAGGTCCAATAGAATTCAACACTGATATCAATACATTTAGGTCAAGAAGTTCCTCTCAAATTGGGTCATTTAATGCACTCATTTCTACCAGGCTGCTCTGAAATTACACTGTGCCACCAGTAGGCATGCTAAACAATAGAATCTGCTCAAGTAGTGAGCCTACAGTAGGCTGCTTAACACCAATCACTACTTACATAGAATCATCTGTTTATTGAAAGTAAAGGCTGCTACAAACTCCATGAGATCCAAGACATTTAATCTCTCTTTTGCAGCGAATGGTCTTATCTTGTTCGCTAAGCACTGTCCAGGGGGATCTCACGACTTGTTTTGTTTTCTCATGAGGTGTCAGACCTTTTTATTGTGTCTCAAGAGGATTTAGATGACGTCTTTATGTTGGAAAATCGGAACTGCCTTACTTATGTATCAAACTCAACAATGGAGTTGAGCAATTCAGCTTCAATATTGGGCATTGCTTTGCAAACTTAAGTACTGTATCAGCAAATAAACAAACAATTAAGTATTTGCTAACAGATCCAAAAAGAACAGCCAGTTTCCAAGCAGCTTTACAAGGACTTTGTATTGATTTCCATTATTTTTTTTTTCATTCAATTGATTTCACATGGATTCATATGATCTAACTAACTCCACATTTAAAACAAACCATTAGCAGTTTATACCTAAACTCAATTCACACCTTAGCCCGATGCTGAAAACAACATGAAGGACCAAGGAAATGTCTTGTTTTTTAAAAACTTCTCTCACAGCAGGCATAAACAAGACACACCTGCCTCAAAGAGTCTGTGGATGTCAAGGTAGCTTGCTATTATTTACCATGCAGACATATCAAATTAACTACCTTTCTAATAAGCACACATGAGATTAGAAAGTCATGCATAAAAACTGTTTACACTGAATATTCATGGCAGAGTGAAATAAATTAAAATGCTTCCATCTTGTGATAATTGTCATTCTGGCAGGGAGACTTCTGAGAATGAAGATGAGTAGCAGAG
>NW_015151744.1:159822-164188 GCF_000732505.1 Cyprinodon variegatus
GTTCAAGCAGAAGAGGAATTCGAAAATTATGCTAAGCTAAAAGAGCCAGAAAGCAAAACAGCAACATTACCAAACATCTTTTGCAGAGTTTTGCTAAAGAAGGACAAGAAGGATCAGAAGAGCAAAGAATGAGCCTCTTGCAGCACTTAATTCACTAGATAGGAGATGCACATGTATGCAGGTAGATTTTGCTCACATTCATCATACAGACTCAGCATACCACTAAGATAAGGTAGCGAAAGCCACAAATCCCTCCATCACCATTTGGTCAATGAATGATTTCAGTGGAGGCAGCCGATAAGGCATAAAGAGGTCTATAGCAGAAAGATGTGGGGGAAATGAGATTTTGATTCAGAATTCAGGCTGGAAATCCATCAAGATTTATACAACAGATGTATCTGTCAAGCAGGTGGCGACACACAAAGCGGACTACATAATCATATTCTTTTTAGCTGCTGCAGACCACAGGTATGGAGACAGATATATGTGCTGCATGTGTAAGGGCATGACAATCTACCTTTAGGCTTAGCAGAATGTATTCTTTTTATCAGGACTGACTGTTTTGATGCCTATAAAAACCTTGAATTTGAAAAACCTTTGATGCCCGCAAGGGTCCTCTATTGTTATAAAGTAAGAACTGTACATATGTATTAGGAATTAAACAAGACATAAAGGTAAAGAGTTTTTACATCATAAGCTTAACTATACAGAGTATAGTTAAGCTTGCCTGAATATGGGCACCTTGATAAAACAGGGTTTTGGAGTCCCCATTATATTCTACTTTTTGTTTGGATCCATGCGAGTAATTTAACACATAGATCGAAAAAAAAAAAAAAAGCTTATTTAGGACACTTGGAATGATTGCATCAAGGTTTACCTGCAAAATTATCAAATCTAATCAGACTTTTTTTATTTATTCATACTTTTTTACATTATAATCTTCTACTTTTCCATTCTGAAGACTGCTTAAGTGATGTGCACATACATACCATAAATAACTAATCACAATGAGGAACAATGTCGGTTATTAAACTTAATGAAATTATTACTCTCTTGGTTTATCATTTGTAACTCTACACTGAAGAAAAATACAAGACTTAAAAATAGAGCTTCCTGAAGTGGGGGTCAGGACCCACCAGGGGGTTATAAACCTTTAACTGGGTGGTTGCAAGAAGATTATCATCGGTATTATCGAAGCCCAAACGGGACAACATGCAATACATAAATACATCATGAAATAAAATGTGAATGCCAATCCACATAATAAATATGATTAAATGTGGTGTTACGTAATTTCATGGTTTATTTCATCCTCTTCTAATTATTAAATGAAACCTTTTAAATTATGATATCATATAATATGATGCCGCCAAATTCACAACACATGTCATCTCAAGGCACTTTACAGTTCAACCAGATCATACAGTCAAATTGATACAAAGTTTTCTATCTAAGGAAAACCAGTTGATTGCATCGACTCATTGACTCAAATACAATCCCTCACACTAAGCATGCTTGTAGCGAAAGTGGAGAGGAAAAACTCCCTTTTAAGAGGAAGAAACCTCCAGCAGAACCAGGCTCAGTGTGAGCGGCCATCTGCCGAGGCTGACTGGGGTTCAAGGAGACGGAAGCAGAGACACAAAAAGCAGCTGTAAAAGGCGGCCCCGTCCAGGAAACACACAGCCAGGCAGACAAGCTCCAAGCCAGCTCCCATGCCAGAGGACGAAGAGAGCACATCCACTCAGTCACAGGACCACACTGGAAAACAGGCCGATCTCCAACATCTATAAACAAGGGTGTTGATGGAAGCAGCACAGCTGATGTTTCTTTCCAGGATGACGTCACAGCCAAACAGGAACAGACGAGGCAAAATCATATATCATATCAGATGCCCTTCCTGCAGCAAGTGGGCTTTGAACTCACGTCCCATCATATAAAACACAGACTATGCCTGTTTAAAATCCTTGTTTATGGTTATAACCAGGGTTAAATGAAATGAGCAATATGCAATGTGAAATTAAATTAATGACCTGACAAGGAATATATGCAAAACTTCAGAGCTCATACAAAGCTCCTTATTTTATCATGATTTCTGTAAGAGGATGTCTGCTAGTTCTTTTATGTTAAGGGCTAAATGTAAAATTATCTGAAGTAAAAAAAAACAACACACATTTAAAGGGGTCATAGAATGATTATAAAGGGTATTTAGTGTGACGTCCTACTTTTCATGCCTAAAAAAAACGTCCGGGGGGAATTTCAAAATTGTCCGGGATTTTGGTTGACTACAGTGCAGCAGAACCAAGCCATTAGCTCCAGGGCTGGTCCAGAAACTCTTGCAGACGGGGGGAGGGAGCCAGCGGGGGACGGAGCAACCAAACCCGACCCGGTGATGCTAGCCGCGGTAAGGAAGGTGGGGGAAAGCTGATAACTAGGTTCGAATGACGAGTCTGGTCCAGTCAGCGGCCCAGCAAATAAACAGCTGAGCATCAAACTTTGCAGGGATCTTCTGATGGACAAAAATAATCCATGCATGTTGGGTCTTCGGATCCTTGGGAAGACTGTGAAAATGTTCCCCTTTCTCTGTGCAGCCTGGAACACTGCATTTATACCAGTGGTTCTGGCTCATTTTCAATAGAGAAACTGCCTGTTTTGTAATTCTTGTAGAAGTAAAACCAACTGTGGGCTAAAAAGCTAAACTTGTGTCTTACATCTTCGCGACATCTATTCATGTTGTTGGGCCAAAATTCGGGTCGTGACAAAAGTAAGGGCCAGAAACATTTTAGGCAACATTCCCGAATTTATATAAATTCGAGGCTTCGTTTGGATTCGCCCCGTTTTATGGTGGAAGTTTAGAATTGTGAGATTTGTGGAGAAAGGAGGTGTTGATGGGGTTTGAACTTCTCTGTTCGTCCATTTTACCCACTGAACTATCGTTATTCATCTATGACAATGTAAAGACGGTTTTGCATTCTACGACGCCTTTAAACCCGTATCAGTGTCCAGATACTGGTCACAAAACAGTGGCAAACTCAGACTCATTGTTATTTGCATCCTCATAAAATGTAATGTTTAATTCAAGGGGAGTATTTAAAAGATAGAGAAAAACATCAGTAAATGATAATTAGATATTTGAAGCAACTTGTCTAACCTTAAGCATTTGGAGGTTGCAGGCAATTAAACCATAATCACCATTGGAAAGATAACCATTAAAACAGCATTATGGTGCATGATGGCGAATGTGGATACGCACAGTGCACCATTTTAAATGAAAGGGTAACTTTAAATGCAGGAGCCACTGAGCAATATTCTGAATTCAGCAATCACAGGAAAGTGCAAACAGTTTGAGTGAATCAAATAAAAAAACTAGAAAAAACATTACAGTAACCATAGTGACCTACAGCAGATTGCTGAGGGGTGAAAGGCTCAGACCACAGTCTGAAGAAACTTAAGTTCCTTCAATACAATAATATCTTTGACCAAAAGCACATCATAAATTAGGAGAAAATGGTTGGAAAATCTTCATTTGTATTCCAGCTCTGAGACGCTCAAAAACAAAAGAAATCTCTTTTTCTCTCTGTGTCTGAGACTTTACTTTCAGAGAGGCAGAGACATCCGAGGATTATGGGCTGTGCTGCATGTGGCCCAGCCAAAAATACAACAAATACGATTCAAAATTGTTCAGCAACTAAAACCCTGTATCCAGTGAGAACAAGGAAATATTTGGCTTTGAAAACTGCAGTCTGCTGTTTTCTCAGTCTGAAAACAGTGAATCCAGCAGAACATATAATCCAGCAGAACATATAATGCTGGAACATATAACCTCTGATGCAATGCAGTAGGACATTTTTCACATTTGTTGCCGGCAGTAAAATATTGTAAGAACAAAAAAAAAAAACAATCATATTTTAAAGACACTGATCAAAGGTTAACTAAACACAGTCCACAGGAAGAAATTTATAATATTTTCTATTGTAACACAATAGAAAGCATGAGCTCAAAGTGCTGTTCTCCCACAATAAATAAGGTTATTACCAAACGGCATTTTGTAAAAGAACTGGCTTTGCGTAAAGGATTGTAGTGGATTAATTTAACTGTTTCTAAATAAGCCAGTAGTACCTGAGAATCAAAACATTTGTTAGCTGGTGATGCAGTTATAAACTGACATGGAACGATTCCTCTGAAGGGGAAAATGGATTAGTAGAAGGCCCAGAGATTTTCAAATGCTTTTTCTTTTAAACAGAATTTTATTTTATTTTGCTCGTCGATAAGGCATGAGCCGGCTTCTCGCATCGAGGTAACAAGTCATAGTTTCACACCTACAGCTTTCCATCATACTGCCAGACTGAAGCCTAGAGTATTGCCCCCC
>NW_015151744.1:165066-190603 GCF_000732505.1 Cyprinodon variegatus
AATATTTTTACTTTCAAATGCAGCATAATATCCTTCTACATCAAACCTAATGCTACTTTCAGCATGTGTTTATTCATGTTTTATTTATTGAAAAAGAAAACTACATCAATGTTGCATTGTTACAACAGCAATTAATATATTTTTCTATTTGCTTACAAAAAGGGCTAAGATCAACTTTTCTGTTTTAAACAAAAGCTATGAGACTCTGAATACTTTGGTTACTTTATAAATGCCTGTTAGAAGTCAGGTTGAACACAGGATCAAAGACTTTCAAAAGCTGCAACTGTTTGTAAAGAGGTTTACAATGCACTGACCAGCAAACTAGACTGACAAAGTAGGAGCTATCGCAGCATTTAGAATTCATCATATTTAAGTTGAAGCTTAATGTTTTTGTTCCTTGAAACATACATGTATCATTCAAATTGTTGGTTTGGCCCAATATAATGAAGCTATTGAACTCCTCGGTTTGAAGAAAAAACAGAAAAGAGTTTCATCACCTCCTTGCTGGCTCCTCTTTGTTCAAAAAGTGTCTTAATCGCTGGCATCCAAGGCTGTAAACTATTATTTTACTGCATCTGGATCCTCCAGCCTAAACAGGAGATGCCTGGTTCATCCCTAACTACATCCAATCTATACTCTAAAAACTTACAAACCCCAAAAGTAAGAACAGAAAAGTTTTTTATTTCATTATAAGAAGAGTTTTTATCCTGAAAGAGAATCCAAATCCCAGTATTATGAAGCAACTTCACAACAAATAATGGTGGAAGGCCTTGATGAATATTGTAAACATTAGGCCTAAGTGATGCTATCATAATGGGGTATTTCGAGGCATGCTCAGTTACTGGTAAACACCGGCTAAATAAATAAAGGGGTGCTTTAAAAACATTTTTATCTAGGAAAAGTTTAGATCACTTTAATTGCATCATCTTTATCAGAACCAATTTCCTCTGCTCCACACACCTCTGCCTGAAAGATTATAGCTTTAAGTGTGGGACTGGTGGATGTGGGTCATCGATTCTGGATGGACAGCAGTGGTTAGTTTGTCACTGTCTCAGCGTCCCAGTGGAGAACACATTCCAAAAGTTTTGGACTTTCTGATAAATCCCTGAAGGATTCACTCAGTGTGGTGCCGCCGAAATCAAACCCTTCTTTCCATGAGAGATTAGCTGAGCGCGCATCACCCATCTGCCACACTGCAAACCTCCCTCCTAGACATGCCATTCAACTTAAAAGGGAATCAATGATCCATGTCGGGCTCTGTCTTTTAGAGTTTTGATAGAAAAGCTGAGAGTTCTTAAAGGTTTTTAGAAACAGCAGTAACAAAATGCTTTAATCTGTGTCTACTGCACACTGCTAAGAGGAATGAGAACAATTTCTATATAGCATAGCTGCAATTTAACTGTCAACTTAAACACTTAAGGGTTAAGTAAGAGTTTAAAAAAACTGTAGAGCATTGTTGGGTGTGTGTGAGTGCCTAAAGAAAGAGATGAATGCCATTCATCTGTGTCTGTGCCGCCATGCTTGGCCAGCTCACTCTGGTGTTTGCACAAGGAGCCAGAAGCTCACAGCAGGATGCCGGCGCCAACCATAAATCTGTTTGAGTTACTCCTAGTCAGCTCAGATACCCCGACCAACCAACATGTCATGCATAGTGCAAAGGTTTGTGTTCTCTACAGGGTGAAGCCATTAAACAGAGCAGCTACCACCGCTGGCTCCATGCCCCATCTTCCCCTCTTGCCCCTGGGAGTCCCAGTCTGGCATTCTCGCTTCATTTATTGGGCCAACTGATCCTAACTCAAAAGGTTATTAATCTACTGCCTTTTTTCTTCTCTCTGATGCATCTATATGTGACCCAACACAGCCCAAGAGAAACCACTCACAGATGCAACGAGAACGCAAGGAAATGAAGCATCTATGGATGTTCACTTGCACGCTTTATTGGCAAGCTAGGGAGTCACGGGATGTGGAAGTGTGAGGAAGTCTCACAGGACCGCCAACTGAACTACGGCCCATTAATGGACATGAAAGGATTAAGCATTGGGGAAAGATGGCCTTATTTATAAGAGTTGCAGGAAATTACTGGAAAGATTTACACTATTCCTTTTTTCCTAGTTTGGCAGGGAATTTCCAAAACATCCTTGCTGTTAACAGTTTTAAGTGGAATGTGCCATTGAAGACTGGCTGTTTAACAAGTCTCTCTTTTTTCTTGAGATCAGCACTCTTTTTCATGCAAAAGTTTGAACTCCATACAGCTGAGCTTGAGATGTAAAGAAAGACAACATTCAATTGTGCAAGGATATGGCCTGCAGGTCAACAGAATAAAACCCTAATAAAACTTCAGTTTATTTATATCACAGCTCCAATACACTAGCCTGATAAACCCGACTAAATGGGAGATGAAAGGTGTTATTCAGTCTGGCCCTGATGAATGAGACATCGGAAGATTGTTGATGAGAACAACCCGTTGTTTTTCAAACCATGTCTGTGCCTATTGGCCAACGCTCTGACCAATGAGTGCAACTGACTCTGATGTAGGAAGCATCTTCCTGCTCACGTTTTAATGAAAACCCAAAGTCTAATCCTTTCAAAACTGATTCCAAAGCGGAGTCAAAAATCGCCATCAGAGCCAGCGGTCCTTCACACATGACTATGCCGAGAGAGGGCCGCTGCAGACGGGCTGCGGTTAGCCCTGGCTGCCGTTAGCCTCGGAGGTTTCGCTGGTTGCCGCGGTCCTCTCAACTTCGGAAATAGTTGTTTTATTACGCATTAAATTGGTAAATGGACCATATAGTGACGCTTTAAAGTATAATATTCTCACTGCAAATTATCTTAAAACATACTTTTATTGAACAACAGCAACAGAAAGAGAACTTTTAACTTTCTATGGAGCTCTCCAAAGCTGCTGCCGCTGCAGTGCATGCTACGGTTGTGCTTTCTCCAGCGTTGTGCAGCTTTGTCATCATGCCCTCAAAACCCCGCCCGCTTCACATCCAGACATTCAAAACACATCTCTGCGTTGTGATTGGCCCGCCAGATTAAGGGCCTAGGGCACTGATGAGGCTAGACCCAGGCAAAAATTATTTTGGCCACAGGCGGATCGGGCTAGTTTACTAGGCTACCAATACACAGGATATGAAGGTATTTTACAGAGTCAGTTCAATCAAATAATGTATCCCAACCTTTAAACATCTCATAAAGCTTGGTTCCATTCCAGGACGTTAGTTTGACACCCCTTATGGACTGATGCCAAAATAATAGACATAGCCCTTATAAAACCTCTAAGGGCCAATCTCTAATTAGAGAAGTTAATGGTAAAGAGGAAGTCAGAAGGGAAAGAAGGCTATTAGAAGTCCTATCTGCAGTTTGGCAAAAGCCACGTACACAACAAAACTTTAAAAATAAGCACTCTGCTTAGAGTCTAAATACAGATTTTTAAGTGAAATCCTAAATGCTTTGTGCGGTATAAAACTAGAAAACTGAACACAACATTCCCACCCTGAAACTGTTTATTAATGCCTAAATTAATTTAAAACCTATCGAATCCTGCCAGTAAAATGTTCGCTTTTATTATTGTGGTGCTTGCAGTTTGTATCATATACCTGAAAAATGCTAACATCTATTTCCAGCCGCCATGAACAGTAGCGGAAAGCCCCCAAGAGGCAACCGGGCCCATTATGGCAGGATCGTAATCTTGATGAACTGACTGCACAGACAATGTTTTGAGGTCGATTTTCCACCTAAAAATATATTAAAACTACTTTTTACCTACTTATCACAGCAAAGATAGCAAAGCAACTCTCAAAAGATAGATGCTCTTGAACCGCGTCACACCTTAATGTGAACAAACATAAAAAAAGAACCAGCAAGCGCTTTTGTAGTGTTGTAATAAAAAAAAAAGGTTAGCTGCACTCCATCCTAAAATGCAGGAAATATTGTTGCAGAAAGTCTTAATTGCAAAATTTTTCAGGGGAGAATACCCCAGACCCACTATGCTGCACAAAGCCAAAAGATCTGATACACCAAGGTGTAGACCCTATGAAATATTCCTAACTAAAAACATGTGCTGGGGGACTGCAGGGGTGTGTGAAAATGTCACTTAGTAGGGGGAATTAGTGGAGCTGGACACAAGGCAATCCTAGAAGAAAACTTTTTGGTGCTGCCAGAGATTTAACAGTGTGGCACAAAAATGGGAATCACCAATTTTTTAGAGTTGGCATTTCATACTATAATTTTGAATTATTGTCACAAGAAATTTCAATTAAAGCTACAATGTGTTATTTTCAATTAAATCTAATGGTCAGACTGCAACTGCCTCTCCCCTCCAACAATACGGAGGCCGTTGCGGTACAAAATGGCTTCCTCGACGTTGCTTTACCTAAATTAGATCACAGGGTCAAGCTTTTGATAAAGCTGTTTTAATTTAGCCCTAGAAAAACAGTTTCATATTCTACCTCCAGCACAAAATAGCTAATACCACTGTGCTTTTTAGCTCTCTTCCTGAGCAGCGGCTAGCTCCTCCTTTTGGTTCCTTAGCTGATAATTCGTCGTGGCCAGACTGAATACACTATCTCCCCTTACCTCTGTTTGCCAGGTGATTCGTTTTGGGCACTCTGACAAAAAAATAACAACCAGCGATTTAAATCAGTCGTCTCCATACTAACCGGGCGGTAGCCTGTCCTGGTCGGTGTAAGTCTTGTTTACATAGATGATTTCATAAATAGTATTTTATTAATTCAATTCAATTCAGTTTATTCATATAGCGCTAATTCACAACAAATGTCATCTCAAGGCACTTTACAGTTAATGAAATCATTCAGTCAAATTGATTCAAAGTTTTCTATCTAAAGAAAACCAGTTGATCGCATCAACTCACTGACTCGAAGGCAACCCCTCACACCAAGCATGCTTGTAGCGACAGTGGAGAGAAAAAAACATTTTAACAGGAAGAAACCTCCAGAAGAATCAGGCTCAGTGTGAGCGGCCATCTGCCGAGGCCGACTGGGGTTCAAGGAGACAGAAACAGAGATACAAACGGTAACGGTAAAAGGCGGCCCCATCTAGGAAACACACAGCCAGGCAGACGAGCTCTGTCTTTTATTAGTCTATGTAGGATTGTATATGGGCCTATACCTTGGTGTATTCCCATTTGAGCGTGATTGTGATCTTTAGTCAGTTTTTTGTCAACTCTGTGCTGCTGTAGCGCAGATGTCTCCACAAATAAGAACCCACTCCTATGTAATTGTAAATAGCAAATTCTAAGGCAAACATAAAGATTGAGATTTTTCAGTCCATAGGATATAATAACATACATATAGATTGTATATACACCATTTATGTCAGTAAATCCCTGTAAATATCACACCCTGTAAGTTTAATGATCCTTTAATCAACATTAGTTATTCTTTTATTCCTGCTTTTACTTTTATGAGAAAATCAAAGTCACACATCACAATGTGTTTCATCTAAGTGATTAAAATGTCAGTTATTAGCTGACCAGAAAACCATAAAAGATATATTCAGAGATTCAGTGGGTGAAGATTAATGTGTCATAATGGCCCAGTCCAAATGTAAATCCAATTGAGAATAGCTCATAATTCGCTCCTCACAGAATTTCTATCTATACAAGTCTCACCTGGTTTGTATTAAGCTGTCTGTTCTCTAGTAATTCATCTGTCTGGAGTTTTCTCTCTCCGTTTCATTCCTTACAGCAATAAGGGCTGTCAGGAAAATATATATGATCCCTCTACTATTCAGTTTATGTTTTTCTGCTTCATAAACAGAACCACTGAAGGCAGAACCCCGGGCTCTTGAGCTCCTGGGCGGCGATCAGAGGGGCACCTTGCTGGCTAAAAACCAATCTGGATGCGCCATCAAAAAGCAGTTGCTGTATTTGTAAAAGAACACTGAATAAAATATAAATCTAAAGACAGGAACACATGCTGGATGTGACAGTAGCAAAGCAGAAAAAGGAAAGAATAGAGACTGGGGAGAACGCTGTGTGTGGGTGCATACAAATGGATGCTAAACCCTCTTTGTTCATGCAAGTATAATGCATTGTTGCAGTAGCTTGTAGAACAAGTACAATTTCAGTTCCTTCCTTCCAAAGCTCTGTGCAAGTGTATGCAGGCGATAATCCAAAATGCACAAAGAACGAACACCAGACAATAACAGAAAGAAGACAATAATAAAATACCCATGCAAAGCGTGAGAAACTCAATGCGAAAGGTTGTGCAACAAATTAGTGCGGATAAGCTCTGTGATGAAAAGCAGAGCGGGCACAGTCACTGAGGTCAAAAAACCCTGGCTCATACATACAAATAAACAGCAAAAAGATGCGATTAAACTTGATAAAGCTTCAGCCCTTATTAAACACACTCATTTGCACGTAGAGCAGCAGAGAATCAACAGTAAAAGATAACAAAGGCTCAAACTGTTTACTGTATTCAGCATTGCAATTTCACTTTTACTATAAATATTTCAAGATCTATACTAAACAAATAAAGAGTACAGTAAATATGTATGGCAACAATTCATCATATGTAGACAACAAGTTAATAAATATCCATCTATTAAAAAAAAAAGAAAAATTCAAATATACAGGGCCTTATCTCCCCACTATGAACCTCTTCAAATATTTGATTTTGTTTACCAAAGAATATGAGTTTGATACGAGCTACACAGTTATTGCACTGGTTTTTAATAAAACATAAGAAATATGATGGTGAAACAGAAGGAGCTGAAAACCTGCAAAAGGTTCCCAGTAAGGAAGCAGCAAAACACAAGAACTGAGAGTGTTTGAAACTCTTATTTTATTTTGTAGTAATTTTGGTCATTATGTTTAGTTATTATGATGAATCGAAATGCAGTGATTCAATAAATAACCACACGGATACTGGCACTGAAAAAGATTTTAAAGCAGGTATTGCTGAAAAAGGACCAAATACATTGGGCCACATGTATTTGGTCTATTCAAACATGCCATACTTGGTTATAGAGAGAAGTTTATGACAGCCTTTTCAAGCTAAATCAAGATTTAACATGTTTCCATTAATCTTTCTTTGCTAATTCTGAAGTATTGCATTAGAAGAGCTTGTTGGAAGCAGGAACATTAAAATTATGACTAAATTTCGCAAAACAGTTTTTACCCTTGGCTTAGGTGGTGTAAATGTAAATGTGCTAAAGTGGGGATAAAAACTAATGCATTGAATAAGTTCCAATTTAGTAAACCTGATTACCTCACCTGAATGATCGGCTGTTTCTCCGTCCTTAATACAAATGTTAGAATCACACTTCTCTTTCTACGTCTCTGGATGGCATAAACCACTGCTTATACAAGCTGACATGACAAAGTAAGCCAGCTTGCCCGATAGAAACCTCGGTCCATTAATGATTTGTGTTTCAATCCGATTTGCAGCCTCTACCTCCTGTTTCTTGCAGCCAAGCGTTACTTTTGCATTGCCTGGTTAATTTGCTCCAAAGGATGGAAACCACTGATCTCTATTTATTCACTGGACCGAAAAAACTGAAGTCACCTGCCGCCATCTTGGTCCTGCCCACTTTCACAGAATAGCTCCATAAAAATGCCTGTAATGTAATGTAATTACCATAACAATGTAATCAATACATGTATATCACATGTACGTCATCAATTTAGATTTTTTTTGCACATCATCAGATAGTGTGTGCGTGTGTAATAGTCTTAATATCTGACCGCAGTATTATTATGCTCCATTAACTCACAAATTTTCTTGTGATGGATTTGAATAATATTCTATATTAGATGATTTATAGACTTCATACTGAATATGCAATGTGATGTGCCCATTTTACCATAAATTACAGTGATATACTGATGCTATGAATCAGCAAGTGTGTGTTAAAGCAATGAATATAGCTTTATTTTCCAGTCTTGAGACCCCCTGATAATGAGAACATCATCATGGTTTGATGCTGTAGCGCACGTATTGTTTACATTCCGACCTGTCTAATCAGGGAGTACCAATATGACGGCTGGTGACCTCAACAGCACCATGTACGATCAGCAATCAAGTGAATAAGTAGAGATCAGTGACGGAAACACATTTTCCTTTTTCTTTTTTAACATTTGAAGAGTTTCTTCAAAATGTATGACATTTAGATGTAAACATGGCTAGTAGCTGGTATTTAGAAAGGTATCAGCATCTGCAGGTATGGAAATCTGAATCGACAGTTAAAAAATGTGGATTGGTGCATTCTTAAATATACATTTATCTTCTTTGGCATCTTTATGTTAAAGGACTTCTTTACTATAAATTTTTATTCATAGTGAAGAAGTTTATACATCTGATTAACTCATGTTAACAGAAACAAACAGTCACTGAGCAGCCAGGAAATTTTACAGGTTTCTCCTCGACTTTGTCTCTTATTACTAGAAATTAAAAGGAATGGGCTGAGAATGACTTTTGTCCTTTACGTTTCTTAAAATGTCCTCATTGCTAACTAATTTATTTTATAGCTGTCAGTCAGCCCATTAGGAGGACAGCACAGTGTTTTCTCACCTGGTAATACAGCTCCATGTCACTCACCGCCCTGTACATTGTTACTAAACATTTAATTTAAAGGTAACATTACTTATGCCTGTCAGAGGAATTATATATATATCATTATTGGAGTTGTGTAATTAAAGAGTAGTGGCCTAAGAATACCAACATCCTATGTTAAGCTCTGTATGAACGACAAACAGCCTCTGTTATTCCAAAAAATGGGCCGAAAAGAAATGTAAAAAATCGTTTAAGATCTTTAGCACTCCTGAAATAGCAATAGATACCGATGTTATGCTACGTTCATACTGCAAGCAGCAGAGGCAGCACAAGCTGCCAGTTTACATGCAAAATCAATGGTTGCCGCACATCTTGGCGAGGCAAAAAGGTCCCACAGCACATTTTGAAAAACAGGAGCAATGCGTCTGAGCAGGTGGAGCAGCGCGTCATGAACTTCAGAGCATCTAATGCATGCAACGAGCTTCAGAAGCAGCTGCTGCTGGAGAACTTTTGCTGCTTGAATCAGAGAAGCTGATCTGGGTGCTGACAGGGAGACAAAGACAGCGCTGTTGATGGAGATCGCTACGATCAGTCCTCTGAAACAGTTTATCAATGCCTAAATGAACTTAAAATGTCAAAACGTGTCGGCAAAATGTGTTCGCTTTTATTATTCTCTCGCCTACAGTTTGGATTACACATAAAAAACGACTTCCAGCCGCCGCGAACTGTAGTAGAAAACTGCAAAGAGGCAACCGAGCCAGAGGCTGCTGTTGAACAGGATTCCTAGTGACAGCTAGGGTCTGAGCGGCTCCGACAGTGAAATAATATTTGAAGGCAGGATGGTAATCTTGAACTGATCGCACAGATTAAGTTTTCAGGTGGACTTTCTCACTTAAAAACATATTTAAACTACTTTTTACCCACTGATCACAGCAAATGTAGCTGCCATTGTTACAGGCAAAGAAAGGATAGGGTGAAAGCGAGAATAATGTAAACAGGGGAACTAGCGAGCGTTGGAAAAGTGGTTTTGTTATGGACAACTGCTGAAGTGTTCATGGACTGCTATGCAGAATAGGCAAAGTAGGCAGTAAGGGACGGTACCACTAATGATTTGCTATCTTCAACTTATTGTTCTGTTGTGTCTATGATCATTCTATTCAGCTAAAGTTAATGTACTTAAGATAAAAGCAAAAAGCAATCACAAGTGTACTTTTTGTTTTCAAAGAGATCTTCTCGTGTTTAGCATTTTTAAATCACAGCATTTTAACTGTTAGTAAAGGAGAATGGCTGCAATGTTCACTGATTTTTATTCTTTAAGTAAAAAATATAAGCATGCACATTTGAAGTTGATTACTAGCACTTTAATAGATAAAAATATGAGTGAGACGTAGAAGTTTTTAGTTAATTCTAAAAGAATGCTGCGCTGTAATAGCTTCCCTTGTACTTGTACACAAACATTCTTCTATTATTACTATTCCTCAGATCTCAGGTTTAGTGAAACTTTTAACTGACTCTGAGGACTGCAGTTGTACAACAATAACATTAATCTTTCAAAATTGTTTAATAATTCTGCAAGCAGTATACTGTATGGGTATATTCTACTCACTGAGTCTCTTGGCAGCCTCCTGGGCCTCAGAAGCTGTGTCAGCCACGTAGAAGCGCTGGACCGCCACGCCGCTGTCCTGCATCAGCTTCTTGCTCTGGTACTCTTGTAGATTTAGCCATCTCCGGGGACTCAGCCAGGTGCACTGGGAGAAGCAAGGCGGAGGGAGAATAAATTTTACTTGGAAGGTATGAATGAAAGACAGCTAACATGGTACACAAACAGCTTTTTTTTTTTCAGCACTTAAAACATGAGTAAGGATGCGATTCCCACTGCTGGGGTGTTTTGCATTATACACCAACAAGCCGTGTTTTGCACCTGCATTACAGCTAAGGAGGTGTTTGCAGCACCGCCAGACATTGGCCCTGTCAGCTCCAGCTGTTGCTGCTATTAAAAAGAAATTGGCTTTTTAATGGGAAGGAGAAACACAGGCTGTTTTAGAGATAAAATCCCTCAGCGCCGACTCGCTGTGCTAAACGCACAGGTGTAAGTGCAATTTGACATATAACTACATATTCATGCACACTAGTGCTATCAAAGAAAAAAAAAACTTTAGAGAGCCATTAGCAGAGGAAATGCCATTAAATTAAGTTTAAAACAAGGATTTTGATGTCAATTAGGCTATTGCAGATAAATGATGGTTTGGTGTTTATGTTCTCTGACTTGAACATTAAACAAATGTGAAGATAACGTTAAGAATGAAATATATCCAATTTATGTTCAGGCAAGTTGTTTGAGGAAGGACACCTGGAAATAAGAAAAACAAACTCATAAAACTAAACAGAAGGTTCAGATATTTCACTCAGCTTCCATTTAAATGGCAGACATACTTAAAAACCCACACTGTCGATCAACAAAAAATCCAAACCATCATCAAGTGAGGTTGCTGCTCTTTAGTATAAACTGGGTTATGAATAAAGCCAAAACAAATTATGAGCAGTTCTAAATATCAGTCAACCTTCGTCCAAAACATTCATAGGTCAGCTTAAGGAATGAAGAATATAATAGATTTTGTTTCATGGCATCAACTGTAATGGTACCATATTTTATACGTTACGAGTAGGGCTGCAACAACGAATCGATAAAAATCGACTTTTAAAAGCGTTGGCAACGAATTTCATCATTGATTAGTTGTGTCGCGCGATTATTGCGTCATCCGCCGCGCCGTCATCACTGCCTCTTGACTGAAAGAGGAAGAAAAAAAAATATGGCAGAGCGAGTCAGCACCGCAGGTGCAGTGTTGCCAACTCAGCGACTTTTCAGACCCCTCGAGCGACTATTTTTCAAAAAAGCGACTAGCGACAAATCTGGCGACTTTTTTCGGTGTCACTGGCGGCTTTTGGAGACTCTTACGTGAAAGCATGTATCGTTCCTACTCTGCCGTGGGGCGCCTCCCCCCGCTCCCGCAGGAGTCCCTCTCAGCGCTGCAGTCAGAGCCTCAGCGTCCAGACTGCAAATGAAGCGCGCATGCACCGGGATTGACGGCGCAAATTGATCAAAATAATTAAAATAGCCTGCGCTTTGTAAAGCGAAAAAAGTGATAACATGCAACTTTTTTCAAAAGAAATTAACATGGCACGGAACCACCATGTTTGTTTGGTTTTAAAGTGGGGAAACGTTACGTTAGTTTCTCAGGTAGCTCATCTGATGCTTTCCTTACCGTGTTAGTAGGTTACAGACAGTGATAAGGTTGGCTACTTATTTTACTTTTAATTTCATTTGAATTAGCTCAAGCAGCGTTTACATTTACTTTATAAATAAATTAACTTGCAAATTATGAGGGCAAGGCTTTTAAAGTTTAAATCTTTTGGCAAAGATAAAGTAAAGAAGATCCTGCAATTTATGGAAGTAAAGCAGAATAAAATCCAGCAAGATCAGTAATATGTCAATTAATTATATGCCACATTCCCATGTAAATATCTGTCTTTGGAGGATGTGTTTTTTAGCACCCCTAGTTCTCTCATTTTTATTCCAAATACAATTTATAATTTGAATCACAGGGCTATTTTTATCTCTATGGTTCAGTATTTTCTCAAGTAGCAACTTTAACTGCTATACTTTCCTGTCTTAAAAGGCAGAACTCTTCTAGTCTAAAAAAACCTCATTGTTGAAATGGGGGGGGGGGGGATTGTTTGAACCCCTTAGGGGCTTTAAAAACAAAAATGTCTTTTTTTGCGCTTTATGAAACAAAGTAGCCTATATTTTGTGGATGTACAGCTACATTTCTCATGTAAGTTTGCGTAGTTTTAACACAAACATTTATTTTTCATATTGCACCAGTACAGTTAATGAGCAACCTGTACTTGTGTGCTTGTTTGTTCTGTCTAAAATGTTTATTTTGGAATAAAGAGGTTAATATAAAAAATATTTTTTGTCCGATTCATCGATTAATCGAAAAAATAATCGTCCGATTCATCGATTTTTAAAATAATCGTTAGTTGCAGCCCTAGTTACGAGGAATAGCAACACGAGCAAGTAACAGGACGATTAGCACTTCTGGTACTAAAGGCATTTCCATTGGAGATTAAATGTGTTTACTGAAAATGCTACACTGTGCATCAACCAAAGCACATCGCATTCACTGTCAAACATGGTGGTGGCAGTGGCTTGTGTGCAGAGTAAATACAGGTTCTGCTAACTGTAGAGCAAAAATCTTTAAGGTCAGATAGAAGAGCAGATCACTGAAACACACTGGCAGCAGCCTCATGATGCAGGGCTGCTTTGAGCTGCTTAAATTGGAACAATTGTCAACAAGAGTCACGACAGCCACAAACGGAACAACATCATTCCTGGTTGTTTTTCAAAATCATAAACAGATACAACTAGCAGTTAATCAGTTTTGGCTCTCGACATTCAGCGACAATCAACAAACAACAGATCAGTGCAATTCAATTAAAAAATACCTAATTAATGCAAAAGTGAAGTTAAATAATGCAGTAACTGATTATTTAAATGGGATTCTTTTTCACAGAGTTGCTGTAGGTGTTGGCTGGAAGAATCTTCTGTAGCTCTCCGTCTTTACAACGGATCCAGAGAAGCCTCTGACTGAACACATCCTGTTGTTGTTTAACATCCTGATTAAGAGCATGCTCACCGTTATCCATAATATTTGTTTCTTTATATAGATTTATTTGTCTTTTTTTTAAAAGTAATTTGCTCTGATGCTGTTACCCCAGCAGAGGATAGAAGAGAGAGACCACACCCTCCACAACAGACCTATAAAAGATGTGCAGCATATTGCCGCAAACACTGAAGGACCTAAGCTTTCATAGGAAGTACGGTCTGCTGTGTCCCTTCTTGTAAACTGTGTCACAGCCGAGTTTTTTGTCCAGTTGAACACAAAAGGTATTTATACTCCTCCACTACCTCCACTTCTTCTACCATGATGTTAACAGAATTCAACTTGTTCCTGTTTCTTCTGAAATCTACAATCATCTCCCTTGTTTTACTGACATTCAGGATCAGATGATGGTTTCCACAACATGCCACAAAGCGGTTCACTACCTACCTGTTCTCAGCTACTTGTCCCTCTGATGAACCCAATGATTTCTGAGTCAGATCTAATAATCAGTAACCAATTTGGAAGATATTAAACATAAAAATAGGCCTAAAATACATACTTTTTATACTAAAACTTTGCTGACAGGAATTATTAATTAAGAAAAAAAGAAACAAAGCTGACTTTTCATACATATTAATCTATGTTAAAATATTCAGACACAGATGAATTAGGTAAAAAATGTTTGCCTGGGTGAATTCAAAACTAAAATGTTTGCTTATAAGAAATCAAATTACAGCTGGAAAACTTCTTCACTACGAATTAAAAATAAATGATGAATTTAGGGGGAACAAAGACAAGGAAGCTGATGAATAAATGACAAATCTGAGATGACTCTTCATAAGAGACTGAAAAAAAACTGGGAGATACAAACTTTTTGCCCATAGCAGCTTGCTAGTTTTTCTATTTATAGGATTAAGCCTGGTTGAGTTGGAAAAGCAAGGTTCCCATGTGCATTTTCAAAGCCTGTGACTTGAGCATTTATAAGTAATAGGGGTAAGAACACAGTTTTGTTATCTGTTGAGCATATAGGTGGAGATATGACGATGACCAGCTCACACTGGGTACCAGGAATAAATTAAAATGAATTAGTTAATTCATTTATACAGTTTTATGCAATACAAAACCATGTAGTGCCAAACCATCCTGCAACAACACAACAAACACAAAAAAGAAAAAAGTCCAGTTTCTCTCATATGTTTTTTGAAACCTCAGAGATGTCCCACTGATTCAGAATCCAACATTATCAGTCAGGACTATGAACCCATGCTTCAAAATCCTGAATGAACTTAAAAAGAAATGGTAACCAAGGGGTGTGTGGAAGGGAAAAAGTGTGAAAATGATGCTCCCAAATGGCAGAAGGGTTCACGCTTTCAGAGAGATGCATTTTGGGGGGAATGATGTACTGTATGACCAATTCCTGACCTGACAGTTCCTGGTTGTTGATGTAACTGAAAAACTTGAAAAGTGTGATTTAAAACTATGAAAGGCAGCGACTTGTTAGACCAACATTTTTGTCTTAAGCTACACAGCTTGGATACAAAAGTTGCCTGCAAACAAAGCACAGATGCCTGTCATCCAGATGGAAACTAAACCAATACCGAAACACATTGGTGGTAGCATCATGCTTTGGTATAATTTTTACCTAGACTTTACTTTAGCTTCTTTCTAGTTGGATGGAGTTACAAAGCCTTCTAAATACATGTCAGTTGTGTCATAAAACCTTCGGGAGTTTTTCAAGAAGTGGAATTTCACTTCTTAGCGTGAAAGCATCACCATGTCTACATCTAAATCATCCAAGAAAGGTTTCAACAGAAAATTATTAAGGTTTTAGAAGTGCAACACCAGTGCATAATCTGGATCAAGCTTAGCAACCTAGACATCTTCAGAAGCTGGCTGATTTGGAGGAATTCAGGGCAAAGTGTCTATACTTTAAGTACAAAGGCTGATAGATACTCAACAAAAATAGGGACATTTTAGCGTCATTCCATCACTCTAATTGCAGTTGGGTGTTTCCTAAGCTTGTTCTTTGTTATTAATTCTAAGTTCAACCTTTTTTCTTGTGTGGGCGCCTATAAAATTAACATAGTGTTAGGGCTGGGCGATATGACCTCAAGTCAATATCACAATAAATTGGGCAGTTTTACCTCTATAACGACAAATGTTCTGGCTCCTCTATCAGAAATAAAGGCATGTGCAGGAATAAATCAGAAATAAATCATATTACATATTACTGTCAATTACATAGTAAAATCTTGTACCCATTCGGGTTTCAACATTCGACAAAGTCTGATTGAACAGGAGAAAAATTTTACCTCTCTTGGAAACATTTTTGTGCAAAGGTAATGGAGCCTTTTGCAAATCTTCAAAGTCAACAGCGAAGCTATGCTGTAGGCAGTGGAAAGGGTTGGATGAGTTACTTTGGGTAGCCCTGAAAATTTTCAGAAAAACTTTCTATTTCGTGTTTTTTCGCTCAACATCTATGGCGTAATTTTGGTGCCACCAAACTGTGCGTGAGAACAATGTGAATCGTTTAAATTTGTACACCCTCACTAAAAAACCCATCTAACAACCTGTGTTCTCGACTTGTCTGTGCATTCAGCTTCATCTCTGCTCTAGCTCGGCTCCACAGGATAAACCAATGTAATTTTGTTTACAGTTGTGTTAGATTTCTCCACTAGGCTCATCCGACATTCTCTTTGTTCACGCCTCTGACTGGATCGGTGGAGTAGCGTGATTACACATTGTTGCAGTGTCTTAAAAGGAAAGGAAATACCATCCACAGGTAAACTGGAGAATTAATTTAATTGTTTTTTTACCAACATGGGAAAATTGACGCCGGTTATCGTAGTGAATGACTGTACCAGTAAAAATCTGGTTTATTGCCCAGACCTGCATGGTGTACTATAGAGGGAGAGAACTATCAAGACTTTGACTAAGTTCTGCATGTGTTGTTCTGACCTTAGAAATGTTTTTGCTAGAAACAACTGTTGGCAAAGACAATTTTGTAGCATATATATATTAATTTAAAACCTGTGTACATTTATGCAACCTTCTTTATGTTTATTCATGTTAGACAACATTTTTTTCCTTTGTTTTTCAGGCGGGTTGTTTACAATATGTGTTACTGAAAGGAGATGTTTCCAAATGTTTGATGTTTTAATATAGGTTTTATCTAAGACACCATTAGTCCACTCTAGTAGGACTTTAAATATGCTACAAGTATACAGTGTGAACCAATTATTTAAGCAAGGCTAGCTTTAATACAGCTTTCTGGACACTAATCTTTATGGGTGTGTGAATCTACTGCAGTCATGCTTCAACCAACTATGCTGAGTGTTTTACTAACATGAAAATGTACATTCATTAAACTTGGGATATGTAACCGACATTTTGTTGCATTCTGAGAGGTATTTTGTAATATTAGCAATGCAAACTCATTGAGGTTATAATAGGATATATTCAAGATAGATTGGGTAGCCTTAGAAACTGTTTTGAACTTACCGAACAGCCAGCCCTTCATACATGAAAAAGACAATATCGCTAACTGAAGACCAGAGATTGTAATTAACTGAAGTAAACCTTATCTCCAATGTCAGCTTTAAAGCTTAAAAAAAAAATAACAAGGCAAAGTATGAAATTAATGCTGCAACACTATGATAAATTCAAATTTTATTTTGTTTAGAAAGCTAACCACACATTTTGTATAGGTAATAATACACACAAAACAGAAAATAGATCCCAACCTGAAACGATCACCTGAGAGGGCCAACCATTTTCTTCAGGTCAGATTTTAATTATTTGTAGACTCAGTGTACAGATCAGGTTTAAACCATTCACTAGCCACAGGCACGGCAATTATATAAAAGGGCATCGAGTCAAGGCAGACCGTTCGAAACAGAAAATAAAAATCCATTCCATTCAGAGTGCAGGATTCATCAGATATGAACTGCTGTACATGTTATAAAAAAATGAAAAAAACATTTCTTTAGTTAACGTTTCCTTTCCATTCTTGATCATTAAGGTCAACATAACCAATCCAGAAAACATTTGCAGCAAAGCCATCATTATCGCTGTATATGACCATCTCAGTAGACTAATAATCCAGTCAGATTATGCAGCTTTTTTTGGACCTCATCATTTACAAATGTATATTTTGCCCACTATGACTCAGAGACCAGTAATTCAAATTTCATGGCTAAAGCAGTCGTGTTAGTACTATACAGGATTAGCATGTTTTTAGATTCCAACCCTTCTGAGCAGCTGTCCAGAGACTTCATTAGAGCCAAAACAGCTTATTCTTTAGAAGAACTAGGCGTGCTGATATGCACTGGCCTCATCTTTTGCATAAAGGAATACATGAGGGGATTCTGTAGGTCATCTCTTTATGCTCATCTCTTATAATATTAAATTCACATGCTTCACCTATAACTCTTTGAGCTATAGGTTTTTGTAGACTCTTCCTGTAAAAATTGCTGACTATTCTGAAGCAGCATGGAGGGTTCAAAGGATCATTAAGAGGTTAACAGAAAAAGGACCAGGTTATATGTAAATATAAACAAAACAACCATATACAATTTAGGAAAATCCGTCAGTGAATTGTGATGAATTGATCCAGACTGTATTTGCCACTAGGCAAAATGGAATAATCCTCTGCTGTTAGACACTTATTACAACTCCTCAACTTGATTACAATATGTTCACAAGTTCAGAAGAAGCCAAGTTTAAGATCAGGACTATTTGTTTTCCATTTAATTCTTCTTAAGTCAGATATCCACAGGTCATTAGGAACACAACTAGGATGGACGTCATTAGGGTTGGAACAAATAATCGGACTTATCATGATTAATCAATTATTGAAATAACCGTTAACTAATTTAGTAATCAATTAATCGTTAACTGGAGTGTAGGGACTCTAAAAGGTGTTTTTAGCTAAAAGAGCAACCCACCTTGAGCAAAAATTATACCAAAATTGTAAAAAAAAATATATATGTAAACATTGTGCATTTAAACTAAACTATTTTATCTGTCACTATGTTCTATCCAGAACTCCTCAAGTGGAAAAGTCTTAGTTTCACCTGGTTTAATTTAGCAAAAAGTGTTCTTTAAGGAACCTTTTGCTATCCGATTATTTATTACCGGTAATTAATGGAATAATGAACAGATTCATCGATTTGCAAAATAATCATTAGTTGCAGCCCTAGATGTCATCACTGAGCCTTATGCCTTAGCTTCACAATTAACAATCGGGTAGAGATTTACTGGCCAAAACCAGTTTTCTTTTGAGTTTAAACCTTACAGTTATGATTTTCTCCTAGTGCAACCTTAGAAAAAAAAAAAATAATTGCTAGATTCCAAAATATCACGAAGCAACAGAAAGGAATTACATGATTATGACCAATTATGCATCATAGAATGTGATTCATCTGATTTTTTTTAAACTAAAAACCGCATGCATGTTTTAGGAGTTCTGTTGCTGATGGATGGCTTAGTTTTGATGAAAAGATTAATATTAAAAAAATCTTACCTCAGTTGAATCTGAAAATATTTGTAATTTAACTGTATACCGTTGTCTGAAAAGGTTCTTTTTTGCAACATTTCAAAAGACTGATTCAGATGATGATTTGGACCAATTAGTTTATAAAAATGTAAAAGATCAGTGATCAAACCAAAACAGGTCTGAGGGCAATCTTGTTAGATCAATTAAATAAAAAAAAAAATAATAAAATCATAGCTTCTACAAAGAAGTGGAGACATTTCTTTGTTTTGGGTTTGAAATTAAGCAAGGCCTATGGGATATAGCCCAAAGATCGAAAATTTTTTTAAAAGCACAATGAGCCAACCAACAAACTAACGTGAGAAGACAGGCAAGCAAAACAAATACTTTCAAATTTGTCAATAAATGCCAAGCTTCTATACGCTGAGACTGAATGCCAGTGGGAAGAAAGGTTTTCAAGCTGGGCTGAAAATAATCAATTGTCTGGTCAGTTTTAATTCATAAAAACGGGCTGTTAAAGTGATTATGGGCAACCAATAACAATTTCAGTTTGTCCGATTCTAGGAGTATCCAAAAGCAATTCATTTGTCAACCTTTATTCTCTGACTGGAGTGTGAAAGTGCAAACGTTTGGGGAGGTAAAGTGATGCAATACCATTAGGACTCTTGCTGAAGGCATTTTTCTGTCACACACCACCCCGCCTGTGAGTAGCCTCAACAAAGGTTTGGTTTGCAGCTCACAGCGTTCTGACAGTCAACATAATATCAACAGAAAGTCATATGGAGGACATACCTGCTTTCATGGTGCAGGACATTTTGCTATGTATAAAAAAAGGAAGAAAAAAAAAGAAAAAAATTTAAATAAACAATGTACCTAGTTATTGGATGTTAAAAACAAAAATAGTTCACATTTTGTGAAGCATGCTGAAAGTCTAATAACTGCTGTGATTCATGGAAAGGTCCTACATTCAAGCTCTAATAGTAAAATTACTTAAAGGTCAAAACATTGGCCTTTGCATTGTAAACAACTAAAAGCCAATTATCTATCTCCAAAACAACATCCCAGAAATGTTCACTTCTCCTCCTCTCTTCAATAGAATTACGCAACCAAGGTAAGTGGACCTGCATCGGCATGAGTTTCACATATTTATGCTCTTATTTTTAAAGATATACACAATTTTATGGAGTTTTTTTTTTTTTATTGCTGTGGCTCTTGAACTAAGGTGAACCGAATAAAGAAAAACTTGGAGAGAGAGACAAACAAATCTCTGGAAATGTGAATCAGTTCATCAATACTTTGAGCGAAAAAAGTATTGATGAACCAGCTCAAGCTGAAAGTGAAGCCCCATCGAAGGAGTCCCTTCATCACCAAAGATAACTGGTAAAGGAGGATGAAAAAGTGAGGCAGATACCCTAAAATAATATCTGCTTATATGAGGACTCAGGTGGGCTTGGGGTGACCCCGCAGGCACCGAGAGTTACCTGGGGCAAGACACCAGAGATGGGAATATAAACCTAGGGCACTGTATGTACCAAAGCCAAACACAAGCCTTTTAAAGAAGGGATCCTCTAAACTCCAGCAGGAGTATGCTTATACACGTGGCTACAAATAGACTTAAACATTTAAAGTCATGACTGCTTAAGATATAATCATCTGGTTTTTAAAGGTGTTTTTTATTAATCTAGTAACAACAACTGTTTCCGCCCCTCCACCAATACCAGATAGTTTTTTCACTAGGGGGTGGCTGGATAAAACCACCAAAGCAGTTTTCTCATGTTTCATTTTTTTGTACCAACCTTACCCTCTGCTTTTTCCTTTTTTTGTTCATAGGACTTTAGTACTGAAGTCCGCAAAAAATATTTATTATTATAGTTGTCATCATAACCCTAACTTAATGGCTTAGAACTTCATCTTTCTATTATGGCCAGTGTTAGATGGCAGTTACCTTATTCAATCTGCTCATTTTAAATCGGGTGAAGCAAACAGGTTTGCATGTCCTAACAGTTGTGCAGCAACATTTGTAGATTACCCGCAGCATGCCTACTTATTGCATGTGAAAAATAAAATAAAAAATTGTGCATAAAACTGTGCGTTCCTTATTTGGATCCCTTGAAGATCAGGGCCTTTATGTAAAAATATACTGAAAAAAAGTCATTAAATTTGCCGCTACCACAATCTGAACCTATTACAGTTTCCTTCAGCAAAGCTGACATGAAATGGGAACGACAGTGGAACAAAAAAATTACTAATTATTGTAAATAAATATGGTTTTAAACACATATAATATACTAAAAGTACAAACCTAAAGTAATTGGTGCTAAGCTATTTAGTGATATCAATCAAATCTGTCTGCAAAAAAAAAATAAAAAACTTTATCTTCCAATAATTGACACAGCAGAATAAGTGGAATATTTATAAAGGAAACTCCTTTAACTGACTGATTGCACTGATTTTCTTCTTTAGCCTCTTTTTAATATGTATTAGATGGACACTATTAGATGGAAAAGTCATCATACTGCTGAAGTCCTGAATGGAGAGGAATTATCTTAGTGGTACCTGCTTCTCTTGGCAGAAAATAGCTAAGTGGTGAATGACAGAGTAGCAGCAATACAGGCAGCTGGCCGGCTTTCCCCTGAGACATTTTCTCTACAGTAATTATCATCATCAGCACTCCAGAGACAATCCTACATAGCCCCACTACCTAAACACTGCTCTACTTAGCCCCATGTGCACACAAGCACAAAAAGGAGATTTGAAAATAAAAGCTCAGAATACGCACTCTACAAAACAGCACAAACAATGCTGGGAGCTGAGGGTCTGAGACGGGATAAAGCATTCACAGCAAACTGCTTTACACACAAACGCACTTAGAAATCACTCTGATGAATGGATCTAAGTGGGCAGAAGTGGGACATACTGGCAAGGAGGAGGTGGAGTGGTGACAGTGATAAATAACTAACATGTAAAAGCAAATAAAGGAAAAAAATAAATAAATAAATACCCTTATTAAAAAAGGGGTAACATATACAACCCCACAGAGCTCCAAGTCACTCACACTTCTGTGAAATCAACCCATGCAGTTATGAGGCAACACTGATTGTGAATCCATTTACCTGTTGTTGAGCAAATGTAACAAACAGGTGTGAATAAGAGGCAATTAGTATCACATCCGCCTATGAAGGAGTGTTTCTGAAAGTGATGACCACAGACCATATTTCTGTTCTTATTCTTTCTGGCTAATGTTATGGTCACATTTTAAGTTTGCCAGTGCCCTCACCCCTAAAAATCGTGAGAACAGTGTGGCTCCTACAACCCACAAAAGGTTCACTTAGGTAGCAAAGCTCATCAAAAATGGCACATAAATGCCAGCTGTTGCAAAAAGGTCTGTCATGTCAACAGACATGGAGGAGATATCAAGAGACAGGCCAGTGCAACAGGAGAAGAGGACAACAACCCAGCAGCAGGACCACAACCTCCTCTTTGTGCAGAAGGAAAAGGAAAAGCACTGCCAGAGCCCTCCAAAACGACCTCCACCAGGCCACTACTGTTCATGTTTCTGCTTAAACGGCCAGAAACACTCACTATATGAGGGTGGTATGAGGGCCCAATATTCACAAGTGGGACCTGTGCTCGCAGCCCTAGACTGTGCAGGGCGATTGTCATTTTCCAGGAAAAAAACACCAAAATTGGCAAATTCCCTGTCGGCACTCTGTGTTCTTCACGGATGAGAGCAGGTTCACGCTGAACACATGTGACAAAGTCTGGAGACACTAAGGAACTTTATGCTCCCTGCATCACATGCTATCCAGAGGTAACCCAGCAGCCGTCATGTACTGGGATCAGATCCTTTTACAATCAATCAGAGCCTTTGAGACCACATGCTGGTGCAATGGGTCCAGGGTTCCTTCTGATGCATGAAGATGCTAGGCCTCACGTGGTCAGCAGTTCCTGCATGATGAGGTCACTGATCTTATGGACTGGTCTGCCTGTTTCCCAGATAAGAATCCCATTGAGCACATCTGGAAAATCCTGATTTGTTCTAAGCATAAGTGCCACAGATTGATGCTTTCATCAAGGTCTAGGAGGAGATTCCTCAGGGAAACACTCACCACTGCATGGAGCCATTGTAGGGATGTCAAACAGGTTCTTTCAGGCTTTAAACACAACTGAGCCTCACTGTGACTTGATTTCAATTAAGAGGAATCCACCTCTAATCAATTATTTTGATAATATGCCATATCCAAAACTCCATGGGATAATAATTTAGAGTTTCATTTATAATTTTTATGTAATATTGTATGTTATAGGTTTTCAACTAGAATATTTAATTCGTTGGGGTCTAAGATGTGTTATATCAGAATTCCCTTTATTTTTTTAGCAGGGCTTATAAATTTAATAACATCAAAAAAGTGAGTTTCTTTAATCATAGCAAAAAGCTCAGTTGTAATTTCTGCAATATTTTGTACTTAGATCTCATATTAGCAGTGTGTGTTAAAAAATAAAGAGGTGCAGATTGTTTGTGTATGTGAAAAATTTCATTTGTTTTTGCTGTAAATAAATAAGGAGCACTTTCTTATAAATGGTTTTATGTATCTTTTTGTATCTGCTAGCTGACAGCTACAAAAGCTTTCCAGAGATGGATAAAAACAGTATCCTCAACTTCTGCATCCAGCTTAAATTTTATGTGCATGATGAAAATGAGCATTACTTTTGAAGGGATATTATCCAAAGAAAAAACTTTTTGAGACAGACAATTTTGCTTGACCGGTATGGATTCAATTAGAATAATTGAATATTATTTTAACAAAGCTTTCCATAGGTCATTGTATTTGCCTGGAAATCCTAATTTCCAGCAAACCTGTTTGTAGAACTGTGAATACCTTTAGAGCTGAGTTCCTAATATTATGCAAAAGCCTAGTCAACCCTACAACTAACATCAAATTAGTAAAGACAGGGAAGATAAATTAGCATAACAGAAAAGAAATTTTCAAAAGCAAGCTTGCAGAACGAGTGTTGATTGAACAAGCCATACAGTGTTGAATAAATGAATATAGAAACATTAGCTTTTTTGTTTCTTCCCTAAATTCTGTTAAGCAACAAATGCAAGTATGTTACTCATAGTAAGATCCATGATCCTTTAATTTGACTTTTTAATAAGGTTTGTAATTTTCTGAAAACAGCTCACCCACATACCTTTAATTGAATTCGATCAAATTTAAATGTGTTGGCGTCCGGGGTTATTTCAAGGCAAACAAGCGGGCAAAAGATAAATAGAGCTGAAAGGAGATGGTGGAAAAACAGTTCTCTTTTGGTTGGAAAAATAATTTGATACATGGCTCAAATTATAATTTAAAAGAACATTCACAGTCAGAAACCAATAAAACAAAACCAGTTTTAAGTTAAGCAATTCAAACATGCATTTAAAGTCTGTAAAAATTGTTGCAAGCATGAAAATTTTCGTGCAACCACATTTTTCTCAAAGCTTCAAGAGAGACGAAGAAGCAAATGGATCAGATGACCATATCCTGTCTGCAGCAATAATGATGTACTAGAGCCACTAAAGGACAAAGTCCGGGTATGTGGTGCTCCTCCAAACACTTCTCTAGCTGTACCATATGGACCACTCTCCTCCTAAGAGGTTTAAAATTGTGCGTTCTCATGTTTGGTAGAGAACAGAATGCTCAATGTCAAACTGCACTCGCTGTGAGAAGTGTCATCACAGCAAAGGCGACGCCTGATCTTGGCACTTTGCAAAGTCATTTTTGTGACATGCCAGTACTTTGTCATTTGCCCTTCTCTTAAACTTAGAGAGTCAATATCCCCAGGCTAATTTAGAGCGGTCGTCTTTATCACTATGAGAGAATGGAACAATGTCAAAAAAAAAAAAAAAGTGGCCGTCTGTCTGACACGGGGGGGTCTGCCTACCTTTGGAAATTTATTAAAGCCGTAATTTACATGAGAAGGTCAAAAAGCAGGCAATCACCCCTGATCCGGTCCATAAACAGCAGCCCGTCGATGCTACATGGCTTGTCAATCAATCATTCAAAAATTCAAGGACTTGTAAGCACTGGTCTGAAAAATGAAATTAGTTTCATAAAAGTAAGAGGTGGCAGCACTAAGTGGAATATTATTTCTAAGATTTAATCAAGAACCAGCGTATTAAACAGTTTGCATTATCATTCCAGTATTGAATATACTATTAAAATCAAAACTACATCATCAATAAACTGCTAAAGCCAAACACTGTAGTAACAATTACAGTGATCTTAATCTGACCCATGTTTCGGTTTGGGAACTCCTAACTAGATCCCAGGGGCTCATGATGGCAGTGCTCTTAATAGGGCACTGTGTTGACTACATTAATTGGACAACTGCTGTTGTCGCATTGTTGTTTGGTTTTAACTAAAGAAGCAATCATCACTGATCCAGGATCAATTGGTAGTGAGCTAAAATAGGAAACGGACTAGCAAATGCAGAACCGAGTAAATGCATGAATTGCTCTAAAACTTCACTTTAAAAAGTGAAAAGAACAATGCTATTTAGCTTGCTTACTAAAAGAAAAGTATAGACCTGTTTTTATAAAAGTTAACTACCATGATCTTCAAAATGGATGAGGTATGCAATTGGGGGTACACCCCTGCAGTTTAGTATCTATAATAATATCTCCAATGATTTATTTTGTCAAACTTTACATCTCTCGTTAGTGTGAATATGTAAATACTTAGCAAACAAATACATGAGAGAAAACTTTTTTGATGTTCATGGTGATGGATCCGAGCAGTGTTGTGCCTGAACGCGTTCATTGAACGAAAGTTCATGAACTCGTTCATATTTTGGGCGAACGTGAACTGAACGTACTG
>NW_015151745.1:0-1244 GCF_000732505.1 Cyprinodon variegatus
CGACGTTTTCACCGCCCTGTTCATTTTAGCAACAATAAGGTAAGTCGTTAAGAAAGTATGTATGTGAAAGTGTGTCATATGTTTACTGCTACAAGCATTAGCTTTCGCTAACAAACAATAAGTTGGCTAGCTACCAACACAACCTGTTCAGGCCATGCTAGGGCGTGTTTGGGCATGTCGCTACATCATCCTGTAGTGAGTTTAACATTTTCACAGTAGTTTTTTTTTTATTTATTTTTTATTTTTTTAAGTTGCGTCCTGATCCACACTCCTTACCAGTAGGTGCCGGTAATGCACACCAATAAGTTGCTTGTCAACCGCCATTAAAACAACAACAACGACATTTTCACAGTTTCAAAGACAAGGCTGATTCCATTCCTAGCTTCTGACTTGACTTTGGTTTAAAATAGAGTGACCAAACGTGCTCTTTTGCCGGGACAAGTCCACTTCTTACGTCCTATCCGGGGCACAGGAGAGGGGATTATACATTCATAAAAATTTGTAACTTTTGTTTAAGTTGGATTTTCTAATACAAAAGACATCATATTTAGAACATATTTTTTATTTTTGTATTTAACAGAGAGCTATAATTTTCTTTGAGTGTGCAGATTAATTTGAAAGAAGGTTTTGAAACCTTTATCCTATTAATAAAAATCTGATATTTTAGTTATTTCTCTCTTTTATTTTCTCATCTGGACCAAAAAACACAGCAGGTCCCATTGGAAAAAAACCCATAAAATTTGACTCTTCAAACCTGGTATTAATGTGTTCCTTTAGGGCAGGTAAGTCCAATAAAACACAGTTATTGATTTATGAAACCCTTATTCAATTTGTGAAAATTGTCTTTTTGTTTATTTACTATAAGAGCAGGTCCTCATGAAAAACCACAATTCTTAGACTCTTCAAATCTGGTCTCAGTTGTTCTTCTGTGTTTAGAATTGTGAAAAATGTGCAAGTTGTGAAACCTAAATCTAACAACCGTGTGAAGCATGCATATATAAATAATTCTCAGTAACTGCATAAGGATGCATAAGGAAAATTATTTTTTTTTGTTGCTTTTATAGAACAAGAGCTTCCTTTTGAACAAAGGCCCAGTGCAGTAGAGGTAACATGCTTGTAGCCTATTGCTATAGAAAATTCCACACTAAAGGAATAATTCCTCCAAAAATGAAATGCAGTCACCATATACTGTACTTATTTAAAAATATTTGTTGCAGATGCATTGGACCTGTAAGCAGTGCTTG
>NW_015151745.1:3871-6654 GCF_000732505.1 Cyprinodon variegatus
AAATCACAATTGTTCAAAGAAATGTATTGTACACAACTCTGTACTATTTTGCATTTTTTTCCCCCAAATATATTGTAGTTTTTTGGATTTATGTAATGTTACTCTGAGATACTGGAGTACACTTTTAAGCTGGTCTGCTTGTTTTATCTTGTTTTATTTTTTAGAACTGTGATGGCATTAGACCGTCTTTAAAGTTTGTATAAAACCAATAAAAATAAACAAACTTTGAACTGTGTTATTACCTTCATTGTTATGTTTAATTGTAATCTGGGCTATTTTAGAAAATTGGAACCTCTTTTATTTATGTTAGGCAGGTAGGATCTGTTTGGATTTTTTACACCTAAAACAATCACTTCGCCTGGTTTCAGCAACTAAATCAGATTGCTGTTTTAGCAAGTGTGACTTGGACACACTGAATGAGCTCAAGTTTTATAAGTAAGTTATATAGAATAAACTGAGACATTTCATTAACTTTTCACTCAAAAGTTAATCTAAAGTAAGTTATCAAGTTCACATTACATGATTGTTTTAGTGGCTTAAACATACATGTAAGTCTACTCTACAAAGGATGCACTAGTTAGTACAACTTAAAACACATAGTTCTCTTTACTTGTTTTTTTTAAGTAATGATGATTAATTGAATTTTACAGTGTACATGGTGGTGTAAATACTACGCGACTAAGTGCACTTACGTGTGTGAAGTTTAAATGTAAAAAACGAAACTATAATGTTACTGACACATCCTGATATTGATGGAAGTTGGGAGATATAACCTCTAAATGAAACCATTAACTAACCATTACTGAGTGTCATAATTAATAATAAAAGTCAGTCAGTCAGTACTCCTCTAAACAGCCTGCTATGGATGGTTTACAAGGAGAAATAATAAAACAGTAATACAGGTTATTATGCAAAGCAATGTTAGAATCATCAGGTTTATATTTGCAGAATACAAGAATAATTGATACTCGTGTTGTCTTCTTTCCTGTTGAAAAATCAAAAATATAGTTCTTTCACTTCAGGGCTCTGTCCTTGGCTTTTAAAGGTATGACCAGGGGATCACAGGTTCCCGTCTTTAGTATTTTGCAGGCGGAAGTCGAAGGTTTGCAGTCTGATGTCTGGGGTCACAGGTCTTTACAATCCATCCCCTTAAAATGAGTAAGACAGAAAAACCACAATTAGTGTTCTTATCAGCAAATATCAACTAATCATAGAAAATAATATTCATATTATTCCAATCCTATTGTAGTACGTAGTGTTGGACTTATCTAGTTCAGCTGGAGAAGGATCTCATTCCCCCCTGTGATGCTTTCATCACATCTGGTCCTCTCGGTCGTCCATCTGCTGGTCGTCCCTGTTGTTGCATTCTTTCAATGTGTAGCTAGAGTTCGCTGGTCCTCCTGTCCTTTTATTACTAACTCTTTGATGTACCTCCCTTAATGTTTGAGTTCAGTCAGTCTGCTCCTTGGTTGTCGTGGTCCCCTGGGCCTCGTATATCGTTCATGTGTCCATGGCTTATGCGGATCCAGAGTGAGGGCAGTCCTTGTCCCAGTGTCCTTAAATCTCACTATCAGATGTGATCCTGAGAGGAAAGAAAAACTGACCAGTCTCTTGAAGCCAAATCTAGAGATGGAACACATCCTGTTCTTCATGAGTCCAGTTTCTGTATTCAAGGTTCAAATTAAAATAAGAAAACTTTTGATAGTTGCAGTAATGTCCCAGTGTCTCTTGGTGTATCTTCTCCCTGATCTGTAATTATTAAAATTTTCAAATATCCTCCAATAATCTGTAAAATGTAAATCTCAGAGAATTAACCTTTCTGATAATAATGAAATCAATCAGGTAACACGATTGTAGGACTTCAGATTGGACCTCAGACCAAAACAACAAACAAAAGGTCTATATTTTGTTAAATCATCTTACCTGTTCAAAGAAACATGAAATAAATTACAATCATCTTACCTTCCTAAGATAAAAAAACAGGAGAAAATTTTACTCAAAGAAAATGGCAGTCCAATCCTACTGTGCAATCGGTGTTACAGCTTCAAATTATTTCAGGAATCTTATAATTTAACTATCTGTTAAACTTCATCACCTTTTCTATTCCTCTGTAAGGTCCATCTCATCACAGAGTTCCTGGGTCCTTTTTCCTCAAAGTGCATCAATCCCCCAATTATATGTTAATGACACAACGAAAGAAACACATGAGTAAAATAATCATTTGAATTCATTAGGCATCATCTAGGGGCAATTTAGTGATCTTTGCCCTGAAATTAAACACTGAAAATATTGTCTTAGACTTCTGTTCCAATTTTGTTAACCAGGGTTTTCATGCACAAGAAGATTAAGAAAGAGTAAAGATTATAACAGTATAGTTACTATACTATAGTAAAAAGGAGAATATAAGGGGAAAAAAAATCCTTTTTCCTCTGGAAGCAAGTTGAGTGCCATCCTACATTATTTGTAAATACAATCTGCATTCTGACTTTCTGTGCTTTATAAGAACATTTATAAAGACATCTAGATCTAGAATTTATTGGACAGTTTATGCACTTGGATCACATAATCTCACATTTACGTAATATTCCTGAATTAACTTCTTAAGGTGCTTTGCCAGTTGAAAAGCCTGTTTTTTATTCAGTAATCTACTGTTAGAAATGTATTAAGAACAATGTGTGACAATCTGCGTTACGAATATGAGACAGAAATAATGAACTTTCATCTTATTGGTCTAAAGTCTGATATTCAAATGAAACAAATCCCTGCTGTTGCAAACCCTGCAT
>NW_015151745.1:8016-9531 GCF_000732505.1 Cyprinodon variegatus
CCACCACTGCCCGAGGCTCTGTTTCTGCAGGTTGCCTTAGAAGAGGAACCTGAACTCTCTTGAGGCATCCTTCCACCTTCGGGCACAGTAGGAGTTGTGTTGCCAAATATCAAGGGGCCCTTCATTAAGCTCAATCCAGTGAGGCACAACCTGGAATTGGTCCTTCTAACCAACCGTCCCTCAGTCAGCTGAAGTTCTTAGATCCATAGTCTAAGATGACATTTCTCTGACGAGCTAATTACGTTATCTTCAACACCATCCAAGGGTAAATTAATCCCTCATTACAGATATTTCATCTGGTTTTCATGGATTAAACCCCTCTGCTGTACGGTCTCCTAGGCAACCTTCCATATCTCTTCTCCAGTGTAGAGAGAAAGATCCCTACTCCCTCAGCCCAACCAACCTTCTACCCATTTCTGGATTCCTCACCTGTCAGATCTCCTCTGCATCCCCCAAGTTTCCCTGCTGTCATCAGCCAGTAAAGTTACTGACTGTTGGATGCTGCGTGTCCAAGTAGTCTAAGCTGTTGGTTCATTGATCAGGACAAAGATAAACTGTTTAACCAAAAATCCCAGAACTAAACAGAGGCAGAGACGATTCCTCAGACCCTCGTCCATCAGAATGGCACAATTAACAGCCACGAAGAGAGACACTGCAGAAAACAACAAACTACCAGAGGCAACAAGGAGGAGTTTGGGTGTAATGTGATCTCACCAGCCCAGAACCTTTCTGCTCTGCTCCTTCAGACTGAGACCGCTGTCCCTCCACTGTCTACTTCACCAACCCATTACCCCTGGGACAACCATTCTAGAGATAAAACAACACCCACAGAGTTTTCATGTAAACCCTGATTGCTACAAAAAGTTGAATCTTCAGTGGATATTAGTATATTCCTAGCTGGTCTACAGATTGTTGGTACATCAACCTTAAGGAATCAAAGTGATAAATGTAGAACACCTTCAGGGTGTTGCATGTTGTTCTATTGTTTCTTTTCTCTGTGACGTTAATTGTGGTCTCTCCAGGGGCTACCTTCACACCTCATCTGGCTCTGTCACCTGTTTCATGAGTTTGTTTTAGTAACGAGTGTGCCTGAGCTGAGTACACACCCAGGCTCTGCTCAGTCAGCCTGAGGCTGTAACGTTGTCTGACATCAGTGTCGGTAATGTTTCCTTTTGGCTGCCTCCTCACTCGTCTGTTCACCATCCAGCTGCCATCTTGATATGATCTGCATACTAGGTAGGTAGCAGCTGGATCACAAGGCTCATTTCGTCTCACTATTGCTCTCTAACATGCAGAGCCAAATCCGAGCATTTGCAGCTGCCTTTGCGTTTATTATATGGACGCTGTTTGAGACAATAATTCCAAGATTTTAACAGAGTGTTAAATGAGGAGGAGATGAAACATCAGACAGATAACTGATTACTTCTTGGCTCCAAACTGCATGAAGCTGTTGGGTTGTGAAGTCACTGGAAATGTGGCCCATTTGCGCACATTTATATCGAGCACCAACAGCCT
>NW_015151745.1:9985-33228 GCF_000732505.1 Cyprinodon variegatus
TCCTTGGCTGGTCCTTAGCTGGTCCTTGGCTGGTCATGGCTGGTCCTGGCTGGTCCTGCCTGGTCCTTGGCTGGTCATGGCTGGTCATGGCTGCTCCTGGCTGCTCCTGGCTGGTCCTTGGCTGGTCCTGGCTTGTCTTGGCTGGTCCTGGCTGGTCCTTCACTGATCCTTGGCTGGTCCTGGCTGGTCATGGCTGGTCATGGCTGGTCATTGGCTGGTCCTGGCTGGTCCTTGGCTGATCCTTGGCTGGTCCTTGGCTGGTCCTTGGCTGATCCTTGGCTGATCCTTGGCTTGCCCTTGGCTGGTACTTGGCTGGTTCTTGGCTGTCCCTTGGATGGTCCTTCGCTAGCCCTTGGCTGGTCCTTTGCTGTTCCTTGGCTGGTCCTTGGCTGGTTCTTGGCGGGCCCTTGGACGGTCCTTGGCTGGTCCTTGGCTGGCCCTTGGATGGTCCTTGGCTGGTTCTTGGTTGGTCCTTGGCTGGCCCTTGGATGGTCCTTGGCTGGTCCTTGGCTGGTTCTTGGCTAGACCTTGGCTGGTCCTTGGCTGGTCCTGGCTGGTCTTAGGCTGGTCTTTGGCTGGTCCTTGGCTGGCCCTTGGATGGTCCTTGGCTGGTCCTTGGCTGGTTCTTGGCTGGTTCTTGGCTAGACCTTGGCTGGTCCTTGGCTGGCCCTTGGCTGGTCTTAGGCTGGTCTTTGGCTGGTCCTTGGCTGTTCCCCTACAATTGCTTTTTAAACATCAATCTTTGTACTAAAATATTTCTCCTGTCATGATTTGTGGACATTAAGATCTAAAGAGAAGCTCCATGTCCTGGTCAGACACTGAAATTCAGTTAAAGGCTGGAGTCAGCGTTAATATGCACAACCAGTGGTTGGAAGTTGGAAGGGATTTTGCTGGGAGTTGCATGGAAATGGGCTGCCAATTGGCTGGCATTTGACTGAGAAGGGCCATTTTAAATGGCTGCTGCTCTAGAAGTGCCAAGAAGCAGAGAAGAGTCTTAAAAGAAGATGAAGGTTTTCTTTATCCTTATTTTTTCATTTCTATGGATCTCTTGTCCCTTTGCTGCCTCGTTCAAGTACCAAAGGAACTTTGATTTTAAGAAAATTTATTAGAAATACTTTGCACAATTTAGAAATTTCTTATGAATGTTTTGGGAAATGATTTTGACTTTTTCTTATTTTTGTATTACATGTATTTGGATTTTAATTTAATTATTATGAAGCCTAATCAACACAGGTTCATGGAAGTTACGTTGTCATGGCAATGTCAAGCAAGCGGGAGCGTGGTATCCCCCTTGGGCACCTGCAATTCCCCCATACCTGTCTACGTCTCTGAAAGGTGTGTCGGCCTGGCTGAAATGAAGTCCCTTTCAGAGACATAGAAAGGGATGGGTCATTGCAAGCTGACAAAAAATCCAAACGACCCCCGTTCCAAAGGACCCATTCGTCCGTTTCTATTTGCATGTTTTCTAAAACAAAACAAGGCTTTGTTGGGCTGCTGGATAAAACCTGGAACCCAACGATAATTCTGACATTTTGAATTGAAAAAGTTTCCTGGATGGAAGAGAAACATCTTAAAATTTGGAAACAAAGTCAAGCGGATTTTTTTTTTTTTTTTTACTTTTTTGGAACTTCTTCTTCTTTATTGATTCTATTGGCAAATCTCAATCAGCACTTTTAGGTGCATATCACTAACTGTAATAGCACGGCTATACCTTAGGTTGCATTCTAAGTGGACCCAAACACAATAAAAAAAATTATAATAATATAGACTAAACTTGTATTCTTTAGAGATAAAAAATAATAGTTTAAATCCTTTAACTCCCGTTTTCCTCGCTGTTTCACACAGAATGGAAACTGAAAATCTTTTTCAAAGAAAAAAATTTACTTTTAGACCTGTAAATAGTGTTGTAGTCAAGACCGACCAACTGAGAACAAGCAGGGCCAAGACAAGGCCAAGACCTTTAGAGGCCCGGACCAAGACAAGACCAAGAACATATAAGGTCTTTGCTTAGTCTCTGGTCTCAAACTCTAAATGTCCTAGCCTTGTCTAGTTCTTGGTGCTCCATGGTCTCAGATGGTCGGTCTTGACTACAACACTACCTGTAACTTCCAGTTCTGTGCCTTTGAAGGTCATCTGTAGCACTGCACTGTAGATGTTCAGCTAAGGGTTAGATCAAGCCATAACTGTTAGCTTAGTTAGCTCCGGTCTTTAACGAGAGCTCATACTGATGTAAAGCAGTCACATGAGCCATTCAATGATGGATCAAACCCTCTGAAGATACATAGGAGGTTTTTTTTTAGAAGAGAACAGAGGGAGCAGTGATACATACCAAGCTCTGCATATCTCTCAAAGTAAGCTAATACTTGGGTTAAAAGTTACACAGTGCTCTAGTAATGAAATAAATCACTTAAAGAACTTTGAAAAACAACCTTTGAAATAAAGTATTGAAAAGCCAACCAATATAATTTAGCTGAGTTCTTTTCTACAGCACAAATATAATGAAAAACAAGCCTCTCTAATCCAGATCTACTTCTTTAGAGCATAGAAATAATAAGTTTCAGTACTGTTTTACAACAGATTTACTGGATCAAATGTTTTTAATTCAACCATATTCTGTTTCTGATCGAAAAACAAATGCAAAAACAGAAAATAGACAAGTAGGATGTAGCAGGATGAAGAAAAGTGGTCTTCACGTCCTCCAACAGCCGAAGCCTATAGCAGCATAATTACAGAGATAGCTCAGGATAACCTGAGCTGGCTCTGAGATATTTTACTACAAGCCACGTTAAATTCTTTCATTTAAAGGTGATTGATAAAACAGTTTGCTGTTTAGTTTCCCTAATTTGAAGATGACAACAAATCTAATTTAAACTCCGGAAATTTAAAGTCGACCTGGGTTCAGTGCTTCTTTAGGACATGTCTGTGGTAATGTTATACTTTTTAAAACAATTCTTTACCCATTCACATAAACAGAATAGTGCTAAGTATTGAACCCTGTTGTACTCTATATTATTAACATGATGTAATAACAATGATATTAACTGTTAGAGCCACATAGAAATTATGTTTATACATTACATTTACATTTCTACATTACATCTGATTAGAATTTAGTTATTGAAATATACTGTTTATTTTAATAAGCATTTGGTTATATTTTGTGGTTATGTTGTATCACTTAATTAGGCGCCTTTCAATGTCCTGTGTTTACTTAAGGTCACGTGTTCAGTTTTGCTTTAGGGGTGCGGATGGCAGCGCTTTTGAAGTTTTAATGCTGCAGGACGAGGAGCATCATTTTCTGACCGTTAAGGTTATTTGTAAGTTTGACTGTCACTGTTGAATTTGACTTGTTGAACATAGTTGTTTATATATTTCAGACCTCCATCACTGTTCACAGTCAGATTTGTGTTAACGAAGCAGATGAATCTAATACGTTTTTTACTGGAAGAAATTAATATTTTCTAGTCTTTTATCAGTGTCATATACAGTAGAAATAACTGATAACATGATAGTGAGACATTTCCCCTGAAACAAGCCTTTCAGTTTAACAAACAAAACATGTTTATTCTTCTCCATTTTTACAGCCGCATCCTTTGAAGAGGATGATTAATTTCTGCAGAATTATTTGCAAAATGCAACACTAGATGTCCTCATACGCCCAATTTAGAACACACTGTGCTTTGGTAAAAATGCAGAAAGCACAGGAAGTCTCTCCTTCAGAGGCAGAATGGATGAACCCCTCAGTTATCAGGGTTGGTGTGACGATGGATGGAGATAAACCGGTTCTGCTTCCTGCAGGCCAATGACCCAGAGTTCACAGCCAGAGCCGCCCTGTCCAGGTCATATCCAAGCCCTTTCATATGTTAGCCTGGCCCAGTCAGCCACTCAGTCTGAAGCTAAAAGGGATGTCCACAGAAACACATTTAGCGTCTGAAGCTGTGCTTCAGTGATGGGATGTCAGAGTTAATGATCTGTAAGGGCTCCCTGGGCTCCCCGCATCCTCTGACCCTGAGGTGAGCAGAGGACAGCGGACCTGATGGGAGGACGGCCTGACGGGTGGGTTTGTTCAGGGATTACACGGCCTGGAAACATTCCTGTGATTACATTAAAAAACTTTTCTACACAGACCCGACCTTTAAAATCTAAAGCCAGAGAACATCTGTGGTGCAAATGAGACATCCAGCTAAGGTGAAGAAAGAAACAGCCGTGTCACTGTTACTATGCCAACCAACCAGAAAGTTTCTCAGTTATGACTTTTCCATCTTTATAATGCAGCATCCACACTGAAACCTGAGGAAAAGGCATTTCAGGTAAAGGCAGGGAAAAAAAAAAAATAATTTTCACAGAAAAACATTGAGTGAAGAACGACGCAGAGGATGAACACGTCTGATCACAGAAACCTTGTTCTGGGAAAGAGAAACATTCAGATTTTCTGCAACAGCATTTAAAAGAGTATAAAAGGTTTTCAGTGTTGCTGCATTTGGGTCTTTATGGTTAAATGAACCAGAGGTTAAAAGCAAGAACGTTTGTCCTTCCACCAACTCATGGTTAAAGTCCTGCTTCATCATACAACAGATTTTACTTGGATTCAGTCATTAACATTTAATAAGATGGAAGAAATGTGTGATTAACTTGGATTTTGATCAAACCAGCTTGTTTCTGTGAGCAGAAACTCGTTCGGGGTGTTAAAGCGACAGATGCAGGTTTCAAAGCAGTAACTCAGGGGGTCAGGATGCAAATGCCTGCCACACTTTTCAGACTTTTAAATGTCTGGAAATGTGAAAAGCTGGTTTGTTTTCCCTTAGCTTCACATTAATGACACATTTCTGTCAGTCCTTAACATCAAAATGACAACAAAAAGAAAAAAAAATGACTAAAGTGGAGCATAATGAACTGAAGTAAAAAGAATCAACCAGAGACAGTTTATGGCTCCCTTCCTTGGCGGTCAGTGGTTGGAGTAACAAGTCATCTATCTATCCTTCCATCCATTTACCCCTAGTGAGGTCACCAAGGGGAGCCTATCTCCAGCTGTCAGTGGGAGAGAGGCGGGCTACAGCCTGGACAGGTCACCAGTCTATAGCAGCCTTCTTTCTATTTCTATCCCAAATAATGAATCAGTTGAGACTGAATTTAGCTAAAGCCGTCACCATTTTGCACCTTCTGGCTAATGGATGATCTGCTGAACCAGGTTTAAGGTCCATAGGTTTTGGAGAAAACTACAATCTTTAAGGGACAATTTTTAATTTAGCAACAAATCCAAAGCTTAAAGCTCCATTTTCGCTCGACTGTTTACAATAAATGGAGCCAGTGATTATCTCTAGGTAGAGGCACCGATCAGGAGCTGGACAGTTAGCTGGGTAGTTAGCTAGGTAGTTAGGTGGATAGTTAGCTGGATATTTAGCTGGATAGCTATCTGAATAGTTAGCTGGGTAGTTTAACGGATAGTTGGCTGGATAGTTAGCTTGATAGTTAGTTGGGTAGTTAGCTGGTTTGTTAACCGGATAGTTAGCTAGGTTGTTAGCTGTAAAGATAGCTGGGTTGTTAACTTGGTAGTTAGCTTAATAGTTAACTGTATAGTTAGCTGGGTAGTTAGATGGTTAGTTAGCTGGCAAGTTAGCTCTATATTTAGCTGGGTAATTAGCTGTATGGTTAGCTAGTTAGTTAGCTGTATGTTTAGCTGGTTAGTTAGCTAGAAAGTTAGCTGGTGAGTTAGCTGTTTGGTTAGCTGGATAGTTAGCTGGGTAGTTAGCTGGATAGTTAACTGGGTAGTTAGCTGATTAGTTAGCTGACTAGTTAGCTGGATAGTTAACTGGTAGTTAACTGGTTAGTTAGCTGGTTGGTTAGCCAGATATTATCTGGATAGTTAACTGGATAGTTAGCTGAATAGTTAGTTGGGTAGTTAGCTGAATAGTTAGCTGGATAGTTAGCTGGTTGGTTGGCTGGATAGTTAGCTCGGTAGTTAGCTGGTTGGTTAGTCGGATAGTTAGCTGGGTAGTTAGTTGGAACTAGCTGAATAGTTAGATGGGCAGTTAGCTGGATAGTTAGCTAGGTAGTTTGCTGGATAGTTAGCTGGTTGGTTAACTTGTTGGTTAGATAGATAGTTAGCTGGGTAGTTAGCTGGATAGCTAGCTGAATAGTTAGATGGGTAGTTAGCTGGATAGTTAGCTGGGTAGTTAGCTGGATAACTAGCTGAATAGTTAGATGGGTAGTTAGCTGGATAGTCAGCTGATTAGTTAGCTGTGTAGTTAGCTGGGTAGTTAGCTGAATAGTTAGTTGGGTAGATGGACACTTTAACAGTAGTTTCAGTCTGCATGAAACCAGAGTTTGTTGGTGGAAAGGCAGGGCATCACACCTGTTCCTGCTCTTCCCTCTCCTCCTGTTTCTTCTTTCTCCTACTCCTCCTGCTCCTCCTTCTTTTCCTCCTGTTCCCCTGCTCCTGCTCATCTTCCTGTACCACCTGCTCATCCTGTTCCCCCTTTTCCTATTCCTCCTCTTGCTCTTGTTTCTCCTGCTTCCCCAGCTCGTCCTGTTCCTCCTGCTCCTACTTGTCCTCCTGCTCTTGCTCCTCCCCATTTTCCTCCTGCTCCACCTGCTGCTTCTTCTGTTCCTCTTGCTCCTCCTCCTGCTGGGCTGTAATTAATCATCATTGCTAGCCGATAAGGAGAAAATCCAGAAGTTTTAACTTGTGAACCAAAGTAGGTCCCAGATGCAGAACAGAAATAGAAGCTGCAGCTCAGCACTGATACGGCTCCATGAGGAGATGTGAGGAGAAAGGTTACGACTCGCGCCTCCTTCCACATATAATGTATGAGCCATGATAAGACCTGAAACACAGCACACCATTTCCTCAGCAGTTTTGCGCCTCGTTTGACAAAGCCTTGCTGAGAAAGCAGAAGTCCTGGTGTCTTTTGTGTGTGTGGGTTGGTGGGTGTGTGAATGTGTGCGTGGATGGGTGTGTGTGCAGGTTTCAGTGAGTGGCTGATTTGTCCAGCCTGAGTAATATTTCTAGGTTATTACGCTGAGCGGGGCTTTTATCCTCCTAAATGTGCTGTAAGTAGGGATCTAACTTGTGTGTCTCGTCATGCATACACTTTTCAAACTTGGATTTGTGAGCTAATATTAAGTAATGCAGATTAGACAGGAGAACTTATCACTTCATTTGAGTACAGGCAAAACAAAACCCCGAATGAATGAAAACTCAATTTTATGCTGAGAGGCAATTGCAATGGAAATCACTTTGATTAATTAGCGATGTTCCACTGAGCGGCCAATTATATAAAGATTAACAGCTTGCTGTAAGTTCAGGTCCTCCCTGTTCAACTCATTTAATTGCTGTACTTTATTCCAACACTAGGTGGCACTGGAGCTCCATGGCTGGACTACATCTCCAGACCCTGAACACGAGGCAATGTTCAAGGCTGGATTGTTTCAGGAGGGAAATAACGTGCTCACTGTGAACCAGCTCTGCCTCTCATGGTGCGGGGGAGGGCAGCACATCAAGGACTCCATCCAGCCTCCCAGCATCTACATCTGGGCTTACTGGGAGTCACTGGGAGGAGGTTTGCTCTTACTGGAGTCCCTCTTACCTTTTGGTTTGTCACCAAGCATGGATGTTCTGGCTCTGCGGTGTCATTCAGAGGTCTGGGGATTTCACAGTAGTGGTGAGGAGGAAAAGTTTCAGAGTTATTTTCCATTGAGTGTTTGGGTTTAAAAATGAAGCTGATCGTTTGATTAGAAAGTATGTCAGTACCTGAGGAACCTTTTTAACAAATAAATTCAAACCTGTTTTAGTAAACCTTGAGTAGTTTTTCCCAAGCTGAGGCCTCTGGCTGATAGCTTGATTTGTCTCTGTCTGTAGGCCTCAGCAACCTGCCTCAGGTTGCCATGTCATCACCTGCTCACAACCCACCTGCAGCCCCTTCAGAAATCAACCAAAGCTCAACGGAGCCCTTCTCATTAATCTCTCTGTTCTTTCACTGCTCCTTGTTGGGTTCTTTAACACGTCTCTCTCTCTCGCCTAAGTTTGCTCTGTCTGTGTCGGAGCCTTTTTCCAGGATCCCTTCAGTTTGGATGAAGTTTTTAGACTTTGTTCATTTTCTGTCGTACTGCGCTTATGTCCAATAATATCACAACAATCAGCAGATTATGAAAAATTAAGGCATGACTGTTACTCCTGGACGACATAAATAAACTTTGTAGACTGAGTTTGAATCCAGCGGTTGCATCCTCCGAAGGCCGGATTCGTCTCCCGATGACGTCATAGCGCGGCAGTGAGGACAGTTCGGATTGGAAAACTCCTTGTTATGCGGCGGCCAAATGCAGCCGTCTGTTTGGCCGTTTTGAAAGACGGGTCCGATGTATTCTCCATAGCGTTGAGTATATCCCATGATTCATTGCAAGACCAAGCAAGCCAGCTGCTCTGTGCTCAGAGGAAAATGAGAAATGACGCCAAACAGTGGTGAATATTGGAAGTGCAGTTTAATTTAACTCCAGTGTGTGAATAGTTCCGTCTGAAATTAATGAAAATAGTTGTTTAAATGGTTATTGAGTCAGATATGTAGTGGTAATGTTTGGTTTATCCAAAGGTTCTATCTGTCCCTGTGTAAACGGTAAACAGCAGTAAAAAGTTCGCGATCCATTCTTTGCCTGCTTTGTGAGTCAACTGTCACAGTTGCTAGGCAACAGAGCGTCTGGGCAGTAAAAACCGGAGAAGGCTGGACCTGTTTGAATCCATAGACAAACTCTTCCAGCCTCCTTTGAAATTGAATGCACCCAGAAACTTCTGTGATTTCTACTTCCACTGTGCAGCCTGTGCTCCACACTGCCCCCTAGAGTCTACTAGGATACTGGCTCCAAACGTTCAGAGCATCTCATTTTTACGCTGTACAGTAACATGGCGCCCAAAGATCAGATCTATCATCGGGCTCCACATTCTGCACATTTGAAGAGGTTCCTTTACATCTCCATCAGTTCGGCTCTGCAGTGAGAATAACACACAGGAATAAGAGACGGATACTTTTTTATTGAATTATAAATGCAACAGAACGTTTCTGAAGAATTAACATCTCTGTGATTTCTCCCGCTGATGTGACCCAGATTCTGCTGTGAATAAAGGGCGCCAGCTGTAGCGGATGAACCGGATTCTGTGAGCTGAGCGGCAGTAAGAAGCTGCTCTCTGACAGTCCATGTCAAACGAAGAAAAGCTCAGGCTTACATATTCTCTGAACTGCATCTCCCACATGCATGCAGGGAATAGTGCTGGACGCATTTCAATCGGCTAAGTGAGATGACAGATAATGAATAGGGACATTGTTATGCTAAACAGTAAACTCAATTGGTCCACAGCGAAGGGAAGCATAAATCCTTATAACAAGAAAAGGATAACATCTACTTATTATCATTTCCAACAAACCTAAAGTCTCCCTCTGAGCAGCTTATGGTGAAACTTGCTAAGAAGGTTTGAAGTGATGCAGATAAGAACCGATAAATGAGACGCTGTGAACTAACTTTTTCTTTTAAAATGCTCAGTTTTCCTCACATGAAGCTCGCTCACCTGATCTCATGGCTTCCTTTGTCTTTAAGAAATAAAATATCAGCATTTTCAGTAAGACGGGGATTTTCGCTTTCTCTGCTTCTTCTAGAAATGCCATCTTTGCAGAGCATCTGGTTCCTTCATACGCTTTCATTAGAGGATCATATCTCTGCTTTATTCTGATACATAAATAAGATATGAAGAATAAACAGGGATTCAGCTCTGAGCCACCATCCAGGCACATCCAGAAGGTTTGGATCCATCTGAACAAGACGGTAGGAGCATAAAGCAAAACCAGAGTTTCTCTAAATGAGAAAAAAGATGCAGGAATGGTCTGATGCATTAATGCTGCAGTGAGACTGGAACTAGACCAGTTTAGGCACAGAATGCATCTTTTTCTGCTTCCAAAACTTTTTTAAAGAACTAAAAGTTTGTCTGGGTTTTTTTTGTGCTGCTTCATTAAGCAAGCCTTCCACACCCCCATGACCCTGTGTGATCGCTGTGCTCAGTTTGACCAGAACCTGTCTGACAACACGAAGTAGGCTAAAAGACAAGATGAAAAAACACCCTGCAATGGAGCCATCTGAGGTAAAGAGAGTCGCTGGGAAAAGTTTAGAGCAAACAGACCCAGTGTCATGATTTTGGCACCATTGGCTGGGTTTTACTCCTCCTCCTCTCACCTGCTTTGCTCCACCCTGCGCTCTTTATCTTTTATCAGATCCACCTGTTCCTTCTGCTATTTATGCCAGCGGATCCCAGTCCATGGTGCCAGATTATTCGAGCTTACAGCGAGTTTAGTTCTGTGTTTGTTCTGCTTGATCCTGACCTGTTTCTGCTCCTGGAGTTCGGAGTTTCGGCCGCCTCTCTTCTGCTCTGTTTTTGCCTGCTCTGTGTTTCCCGACTGTTACCTGGATTTCACCTGTTGTCGACCTTGGACCTGTTTTCTGACCACGGCTTGGATTATCCCTCCCGGATCCCTCGTTTCCTCTGAGTGCTCTGGCTGCTGCTGATCGCTGCTCCTCTTCTCTCCTGGATCTCTGGTACCGGCCCGACAAATGCAGCCTTCTTTCTGCCCGATTTGAAGGACGGGTCCGCTGTATCGTCTGTAGCCTTGGCTATCCCAGGATTCATTGTGAATGCAAGAAAGCCGGCTGCTCTGTGCTCAGTGGAAAAAGGAGAAATGGCGCCAAACAGTGGTGAATATTGGAAGTGCAGTTTAATATAATCCAGTCTGTGAATAGTTCCGTCTGATATGAATGAAAATAGTTGTTTTAATGGTTATTGAGTCAAATATTCAATTCAGTTTATTTATATAGCACCAAATTCACATCATGTCATCTCAGGTCACTTTAAAGTTCAACCAGATCATCCAGTCAAATCGATTCAAAGTTTTCTATCTAAACATCATTGGCTTACTTTTATTTACAAGGCCATCCTGGGTAAACTCCCTCCATACCTGTGTCACCTCATATCTGTAGCTAACAGTGGTTACAACATCATTTTCCTATGCAGCACCATGGTCGTTGAACAATATTCAAAACTCCCTGCAATTACAGACTCTCATTCCGCTACAGCATTTTAAATCACTATTGAAAACCGCTTGCACAGAGAATTGTAACTGTTATTCTAGAGTCTCGTTTATGATTGATTTTATTATGTTGTTTTTATGTGTTTTTATATGTCTCATTGTACTGCTGCCTCTTGGCCAGGTCTCCCTCGAAAAAAGGGACTTCCTGGTAAAATAAAGGTTAAATAAAAAAATATATAAAAAAAACAAAAGGAAAACCAGCTGATTGCATCGACTCATTGACTCTTCAGCAATCCCTCACACTAAGCATGCTTGTAGCGACAGTGGAGAGGAAAAACTCCCTTTGAACAGGAAGAAACCTCCAGCAGAACCAGGCTCAGTGTGAGCGGCCATCTGCTGAGGCCCACTGGGGTTCAAGGAGACAGAAGCAGAGATAGAAAAAGAAGCAGAGATACAAAAAGCAGCTGTAAAAGGCGGCCCCATCCAGGAAACACACAGCCAGGCAGACGAGCTCCGAGCCAGCTCCCATGTCAGAGGATGAAGAGAGCACATCCAGTTAGTCACAGTCAGAGAAACAGGACTACACTGGAAAACAGGCCAAGCTCCAACATCTAGAAACAAAGGTGTTGATGGCAGCAGCACAGCTGATATTTCTCTCCAGGATGGAGTCACAGCCAAACAGGAACAGACCAGATGAAGCTACTATGAGAAAAAGCAGAGAGAGCAGAACGTTAGAGATTGAACTAACAGATTCTGCAGAGTGGGAGAATAGAGATAGAATGAAGCAGAATGATGAAAAAGGGGTCCCTATGTCCTCCAGCAGTCTAAGCCTATAGCAGCAGAACTATAGAGATAGCTCAGGAGATATGTAGATATGTGGCGGTAATGTTTGGTTTATCTAAAGGTTTTATCTGTTACTCTGTAAATGGGTTTGGCTGTAATTTAAGGAAAGATTGTAATATATCTGCAGGGTGGGAACTATAAATCTGATAGGATTCTACTAGGTATTTTTTATTGTTGAATATAAGAGATGTTGCATATATTTTTTATACATACATTGTTTGCATTTACTTATATTGGTGAAAGGCGGAGAAGGCTCTTCTGCTCTCCTTATTTTAATGGACTTTGAAGGATTCAGTCCAGCTAGACCGCGTCCTAGGAAGACACAGCCCATGAATACAAACACACCCTATGTCTGTTTACCCCCCTCATTAGCTGGTGCTCCACACATGCCCCCAGTCCTGGGTGCCATTCCTCCTTCCCAGGCACCACCTGGCTGATTAAGGCAGCAGCCCAGTGATTACTGGGAGCCTTACATTCAGGGTCATTTCAGCAGTGATTTGGTGATGGGAGAATCTCTGGTGCTTCTGGGATGAATTCAGAGAGGAGAGTTAAATGCCTTCTCTACATCTCTGGAGGTCTAAAATTAGACAAATATCTGCCTGATATGAAAACAGCTTCCAAACGTCCTGCCCTCAGGCTTTTTCTGAACAGACAGAGAGAGGGCTGTTGGCGGGACCGAACGATCGATGCCTCCTCCACCACGCAGACCTGAGCTCTATCGATTCCCTCTCACCATGAAGAGGCGGTGCTGGACCCAAGGTGCTGCCTGAGGGAGTGGAAGAAAAGTTCAAAACAAGGAAACGTTGTTAGGAGGAAGGAGAAGCCGAGTCTTAGAGAGAACAGGGAGCAGCAGTGGAGGTGGCTTTCTCTCCTGACTGCCTGGAGCGTAGCGGGGGCCCTGCCCTGCTAAAGGACTGCAGCACAGACTGACCTCAAGGTCAGACAGAGGCTCTCTGTGAGGACCAGCTTTCAGGGACAGACAGGACAGAGGTTACCAGCTCTACAATGCTTTTTCTACAATCATGTTGGTTCATTTTTTTCTTCTGCAGTTTTTTTTTCTCAACCAATGCTGTCATTTGACCCAAACATGTCATTTATCTAAAAACACAGATTTTCACTTTGCTTTTTCTTCTTTTCATAATATTCTATTCTATTCTATTCTATTCTATTCTATTCTATTCTATTCTATTCTATTCTATTCATTTCAGCCTGCTATTCCTGTTGTTACAGAACCTTTTCTAGTCCACAGCATCGAAGTAAAAATGTAGATATTTTTTTTACTCGTCTAAATTTATATAACAAATAATTATATTTGGTTCCAAGTTGCTGAAAGTTGGAAGGAAACTAAACTATCAGTCAGCTGAACACCTCCTGGTTTGTTTTCCAACTGTGTAATTTGGCTTTAGAGTGAACCATTCTAGAGAAACTGTTCTATGCTTTTTCAAGTTTTATATCAAACACTTTTTCTTCAAATACTATAAATGGATTCAGTCTGACCTATCAGATCGCTCTCCTTGTGTTCGGAGCCGACAGTCTTCTGCTTCCCACCGGTGTTCCCCAAGGCTCAGTTCTTGGACTTTTCTAATTCACCTTTTACATTACAGACCTAAAGCGTCCAAAATGTAACCCCCCCCCCCCATGACATCACCACTCCTGCACACGGTTGATGGCCTCAATAACAGCTGCAATGATCATCAGTAAAAATGACCATGAAATAAACAAATGCAACATTTATGTATTTAATACATTATTTAACTTCAAATATACCAATAAATTATAAAATACTATCTTTTTAATTAAATATCCCATAAAAAAAACAACTAATTATTTAAACTGATCAACTGAATAATTAAATGTCATTAAAAATGCATGTATTCAAACCAAATACATTAGTTTTAGTGTATGTGAATAAATGAACACGGTTAAGTACTAGTTTGTATGTTTTGGGGGTTTCCACTCTGTTGTGTTGTTATTTTAGGGGATAAAAGGCTAAATGTGTTTCCTTCAGTGACCTCATGGACCCGTTAGCCTCCTGCTGTGCTCCTGGAAAATCCTCCAGTTCCCCTGAGAAGCTGATCCTGCAGCCTTCACCTCATCCTGTGACCAGCCTGCTAGGCGTTGAATGAGCAGTTAATTCGTCCTTGTAGTCCCTGTGTCCTCTTAGGAGCATCAGCGTGCTTCTCCTTCCTCTTTGCTCTGATACATGCAAATATATTATTGCACAGGACGTCTATGGAGATGGAGGTACTGAAGGAGGCATAAAGGTGTCTGGGTCACAAATTTTCACTGTTCTTATGTCAGATAAGGTCCCAGACTTTCTGAAGGATCCTGGAAAAGTTGGATTTGAGAAAATGGCTTTAAACTGCAGCACATCTATTTATGTGTGTGTGTGTGTGTGTGTGTGTGTGTGTGTGTGTGTGTGTGTGTGTGTGTGGTGGTTTTAATCCTGCATCAGCTTCAGTCTCCAAGCCTCTGTGGGGAAACCAACATTCTGACCTTTAATCACGAAGCATGAGGCAGCTAAAAGTTCTGGACACAAAATTAGAGTCTCACCAAACTTGTGACCTTATCTCCATGGCAACTTCAAACAGGGCAAAAGATGTTGAAGTATCTTCATGCTGTGTAGCGGCCTGGTGGTTAGGGCATAGAGCTTGGAATCCTAAGGTTCTGAGTTCAAGCCCCACTCCCACAGACTGCCACTCTGGGTCCCTGAGCAAGACCCTTAACCCCACACTGCTCCCCGGGGGCCACACCATGGCAGCCCACTGCTCCCCAAGGAGATGGGTTAAATGCAGAGGTATATTTCTCCAGTGTGAGATCAATCCAGTTCAATTGTTATTATTATGCTGGAAGCTGACAGTTATGTGGAGGCCATGAGGAAAAGTCCTGTTTATCCTCTGTAACTGTCCATGCGTTTCCTTGGGGCCAAATCAGGTCACTTTGTCGTCTGTATGTCTCTAATTTTCTGCACTGTTGGACAAGGAAGCATGATGCCTACGGAGGAAGCAGGAGTACCTGAAAGGAACTGATCCACAGACACTCAGAACGACCACAGAACCCAGCTGGTTCTGATGCGGCGCCATGGTTGGTTCGCCATCGTTGGATGACTTTGATGAAAAAACATGTTTTTCATGTGTTATAAGTTTGTAGTCCTTCTGATAGGATGAGACCAGAGCAGAAACACTCTCTCTCTCTACTGAGGGAAACATCAAACAGCCTTCATCAGTAGCGAAGCAGCGTTCTGCTCCCATCAGCTGGTTAGTCTTAGATTTATAATCTCTGCTCTATCGGCTGTTATGCTCTGAACACTGAGAGCTCATTTAATCCACCAGAGTTTCTCTGTTCAGGACATTTTCATCCAGCTGAGAGAGGAGAAACATTTCACTTTCACGTTTTGAATCTTTAAGGCTTCTGGGTGTCAGAGAAATCCTCCTTTAGATGCAAATCAAAGAGACTAGAAAAGCATGGGGTTTTTAAGAGAAGACATGTTTATCAAACTGAATCCTAAACACACAGCTCGTTATGGATCCGTTAAAACGCACATTTATGTATCTCTGTGTTTAAAAATCTTTTAAGCCTCAGAAGCTTTAAATTCATAGTGATCTAGAATCAAACCATCAGAAAAATAAAAAAATTTTTAACAGCGTTTTCATCTTCGGAGAAACATCTTGATCTAAGTCAGATATGATGTCATCGTCTCCTCAGTCAGCATATCCTCCACATCAAGCCGACTCCCTGAAGTTCGGTCTAGGTCCCAGATCTGCTTGGTGCCCTGCCATCATATGGCAACACCACTCAGACAAACTCTATTGCACCCGTTTCTTTAAGAATTGGATCTTTTCTGTAATTTCCACTTTATTTTACCCATATTATTTCATATTTCTTAGGTTACTCAAGATAGCCGACAGTAGAAAACAATCATTCTCAGTCTTGAAGGCAATTTCAGTTCAATTCAGTTTATTGATATAGCACCAACTCACAGTAAGTTTGAACATGCTCAAACTTTCTCGACGTACTTACCGTATGTCCATGTGTTTCAACGTAATTCAACGTGCTCATAACTTATACAAAACTGATCAATAACTTATCCAGCGTATGCCAATGTTTTTGCCAGATTTTCCGTAAGTCAAGCATACACTGGTCTAAATCATCAAGGTGCTTACAGGGGCTTAAGGCAGCAATAGCTCAGTCCGTGCCCAGAGAACGTGGTAGATTGCAGCTGGTCGGCTAACAAGACTTAGTGGTTGCCGCATAGTGAGTTCCAGACGCTGAAACTTTGAGGACTACAGAACAGGCAGCAGATCAGATCCAAGCAGATGAAGGAAGGCAGGATTATCCAGAGGGAGAAGTCAAGAGGCAGATCCAGGTATCATCCATAGAAGAATTCAAAAGGAGTTAGAAGACAGGTCAGGCAAACAGATCAGAACAGGGACAGGCAGGCTCAAAGGTCTGTAGAGAGAACGGTTCAGGATCAGGTAGTAGACAAGAAGTAGCACCAGAAAAATCTCACACAAAAGTCTTAAATATAATCTGGCACTGATGACTGGGTGCAAGCAGTTTAAATAGAAACAGGAATAGGTAACTGGGCAGAGCTATGTAGGAGAATTAAATGAGTAAACAAGCCAATCATCAACACCAGTCTGATTAAAATATCCTGGTCTTGCAGTTACTTTGTCCTCCATAAACAGATTATTTATGCTTTGTTATTAATAGAGTAAAACTTAATAGCTCATTAGAGACGCTAACATAGCAGATGCTCCTGACTCGGCTAATAGATCCTGCATTATTTTAATATCGTTGTCTGGGTAACCACAGTGTTTTACATCATTGCAACAAGGTTCAGCCAATCACATAGTGTAACGTCACTGACATGAAGAGGGCCTGAGCAGATCTGGTACCTGCAGCGTGGGGGCCGAGCATGCTAGCTGCTGTTAGCATGCTGTACCTAATAAAGGGGCCGCCAAGGATCTTTGCTGGGTGGTAATTCTTTATGATCAGTAATTAATCAGAATTTATTCACCAAAAATGACAATTAACTTTTTATTGTTAGAATTTTAAATGTATTAAATTGTTTAATAGCACTTTTAAATACTTAGTTACTTTCAAATTTCAAGATTTAATGGTTGTTTAGTGGAAATTGAAAATGAAACATTTCTATTCATTTTAACAATTAATGTTGCATTTATTTGTTAAATTGTGTCCCCTTGAACCCTTCTTTACAGGATTCAGTTTATTTCATTTTTAGTGAGTTGATGAACGTCCTGCTCTGATGGTAATAAACTGATGCTGCTAGAAGGTGGGAGAACCTGCTGAGAGAACCAGTGCAGCAGCAATGAGCCTCTCAGCCTCTGTAGAGTTTTACAATCACCTCGAGTTTTCCGCTTGACATCTTCATGCGTTGGCAGTGCGCTCTAAAAGCGTTGGATGGAGGCCATCAGGGAGATGAACTTGCATGTCGCTGCTCTCCATCTTTTTTCCCCGTTCTTGCTCCTCCATGGCCTCATTTCCTCCCCTCCGTTTAGACTGACACGCTTCAGTCCGCGCCGCTCTGCCTCTTCACTCCAGTGTATTGCTGCTGTTTGCAGTACTTAACCCATCACCTCTCTGCCCTTCACATCTCTTGATTTATCTTTGATTCGTCCCCCCCAGGCTACACAAGGCTGTGGAGCTGGCAGGGGCAAAACCAGCTCAAATCAATCCTTGGACTCTAGCAGCTTTGAAGATGCATTTAAAGGTGCCGTGTGGATTCCTTTGTGCAGGGAAAAGTGGGGGCGACTCGCTGTCAGCGGGTGTCAAGGGATGAGAGTAATAGCCTGTGCATGTGGGCTGGGGGTCACGCTGGGCAGGGTGAATGCAATCAGTAAGGCTGTGCTGCTGTTTAACACTTAGATTCCCCCTGAGAATAACATCCTGAGTTTGGCCTTCACAAGCAGCTGCTGATTATTCTACAAGTGGAGCCATGTCTGCTGCAAACGTGAACAGAAGGACACCTGAATAATACGGAGGCTGAGAGGCTATAGTATATAAACAAACCAAATGCTGCAAGTGCACAAACACAAGCTAATGAAAATAATGCAAACTAGCTCTGGATGTCAGAAGACCTCCAGACCACTAGGTGGCGACAATCACCAGCCAATATGAGATCAGTACCAACAGTTAAAGGAGCTATGGGAAGCTATGTGCAAGAACTGTGACAAAATACACACTACTGGCCATGTTAATGCTAATAGGTGAAGCGTTAAAAACCAAATCCAACCCTCCCCTCCCCCACGTATCTCTGCATTGCCTTGACTAGGCTGTGCTGCAGTTCGAGAGCTGAACTTCCTGTGCAATCCTACCGATGAGACGTCATTTAAAGCTGCACGCACCCTGCCGACCGCTTTGATACAGGAAGTAGTGGTCGTTTCAGCAGCAGCAGTAGAAGAAGCAGCAGTGGTTTCAAGCACTGGCCGTTTCTCAATTCACAAGAGCGCGAGTACAGACCGTGTCCTCGCCAGCTCCCATGTCAGAGGATGAAGAGAGCACATCCAGTTAGTCACAGTCAGAGAAACAGGACTACACTGGAAAACAGGCCGATCTCAGGCCGTTGTAGTTAATCAACGCTGCAAAAACAATCTAAAATAATAATAAGAAACTTTCGAAATACAATAGGCTCTTGCAGCCTTCGCTGCTCGGGCCTAATAATAATAAGAAACTTTCGAAATACAATAGGCTCTTGCAGCCTTCGCTGCTCGGGCCTAAAAATTAGTTTTAATTTAAGTGTATTTACCCTTATTTTGAGTAGGTTAATAAGATGATCTTGCCAGGACTCCTGTCTGTTGTTTGTGTTTCTGTGTTTGTCTTCCTTCCTCCACCAGGAGGCGCCTGGTTCTGGTCCGCCTCCTCACACACCTGCTGATGGTTTCCTCTTTAACGGAGTGTTCCTAAGCTGCTGACTGCCACTACCTCGACGCCAGAGTGTTTGCCAGTTCAGCGTACTCTAGCCAAGCTGAGTTTTGCTGAGTCAAACTGAGTTCTTGTCAACCTGAGTTTTAACATTGTTTTTGTCTTTGCCTCTCAGCAGGAAGTCATCCTGCAAACTGAATTTTTTGGATTTTCACTCCCTGGAAGGATAAACTGAGCTTCAAACTGAGCTGGGGTTCAAACAGGAGGTTTGGATCCACTTTCCCCAAGAGATCGTTTGAGCTTCACACTGAGAAAGGGATTCATCTCCACTACGACCCGTTCAAGTACCGCAGGAAATCTGAGTGGCAGTCAGTTTTTCCGTTCACCTATTAGCAACCGCATTCTGGGTAAACCCTGTTCCGCCCTCCACCGAATCAGACAAACACTGGAACTACAGCATACAGACTGGAGTCAAGGATTGAACTACTTCTCTGGAAACGTGAGTCAGCAACCAGATCCTCTTCTCCAAGTTCACGAGTCAAATACCCCACTGAGCCTGAACTAACCGCTGTGTCTTCCCCTCACTTTTCAGTTCCGGTTGAGCAGTGTTCAGAGCAACACTTCTCCCACTGTTTAACTTCTTCAATAAAACCTGTTAAACCTTTACCCTGGTCTCCCTGTTTGGTCTTCTGCATTTGGGTCTGAACCTTAGTAAAATCATGACAGATCTGCCAACGGTATGAGTATTTCTACCCTTGAAATAAGTTAATTAGGTATTATAAGACACTGCAATAGTTTATTTCTTATTTTAAATGTAAATAGTCTCACTTACCTGCTTAATTCAAGAAAACATGGTCTTATTTTAAGAATAGTTGACTCAGATTTACATTTTTTGGAGTGTATAAAGCAAACGTGTTCAATGAAAGCAATGCTGAGCAACCGTGCAGTGACCCTAGAGTCTGCAGCAGGTTTTCCTTAAAGACTTGGGTGAATCTGGGACCCAAACTAAGGCTTTGATTACAGATATTTACATTAACCAGGCTGTTATCATAGAAATTTGATTAAAATGTTTGAAACATGTTTTTGTTCAAACTTAAGGCAGAAAAATTGGTTCCACTTCTGTAAGAGCAGTGCTGTTCAAAACTCCAAGCTGATGGGAAATATTGATCAGCCAGTGACATGAAAACAATCTGCTTTCACCATAAAGGGCAGAAAGCTGATGGAAAACACAGCCTGCCCTGTTGCTAAGCAAGGAGAGCAACACAGGATTCTTCTAACCTGTTCAAAGATCCTTCAAAAACTGAATAAAAATGCTGTTTTATCCTTGATATCTAAAAGGAGAGAGTTTTAAAACCAGCGACTGTGTAAGCAGCCGGTGCTCGTCAGCTATCGCAGCGAAGGTCAGGTCCCACGAGAAGAGGAAATAAACTAGGAGGGGGGAAAAGTGCTGCCTTGGAGAATGAAACGCTAAATTTTTCTGTTTCAGCAATTTGCATAAATATCCATAAATATGGCTTCACCTATAAATAGAGGCATCATATTTCATTTACGCTCATTATGTGAGGGTGTTTTCATCAGGAAGAAGGACAGAAAGAGAGAAAGGAGGAAATAAATAAATAAGTGTCCTTGTGTGCTGGCAGCCCTTCCTGTTACCATAAAAGGTCATGTGCTTCCTGTAGAGAGACGCACACAGACACAGCAGAACTTTTTCCTCCTCATGTGTTTCTGGCCTCCTGCTTTTCCTAAAATCACCTATTTGCATTCCTGCTTGTGTGTTTTCCTCCCAGCTGAGCCCTCTGTGATACTGAGCCGAACGCGGCGCTCTAAATAAAACAACACCTTATGAATTAAATATGTAAAAGGAACAAATAGCCCTCTGTTATTCGGTTTACTGTCATTTTCTTTATGCAAACTGCACTGAGGGGCATGGCGGCGTTGCGGCGGTTCAGGCCTATTAAATCTGATTGTTGCGGCAGTTACATGACGTTTATTAAAATTTTGCCGGTTGGCTTGGCAGCTGTGTGTGTTAACTCGGTTATTTTTAGCCACCTGTAATGGCTTACAGATCAGGGCGCTCTGCGGCAGCGATGGCAGAGCCTGGTAATAAGGACTTAATGAAATATGAGACTTCAGACTTATTCCTGTTTAAAAGACGAGAGCTCCTCTGTCTGATGGTGTGTGCGCCGTTTCACTCTGCCTCCAATTTCTTGGCCCCCTGCCCCTCCTCAGAGTTTTCATAAGAGGTTGTTTATCAAAGCGGCCGCCTGGAAAAAAAGAAGAGATGGATGATGCTGTAGATGCACACAAAGTTTCAGTCCCATGAGTTCATTATTCTTCTGGATCTCACTAATGGACCAAAGTGACTCCTCTAAACAGCTTTAGTAATAATGCAGATGGATGTTTGCAGGCTAAGCTATTTCCCAGACCCCCCAAATGTAAAGTTCTCTGGCTCCCAGACAGCATGCTGACTGTGAGCGAGGCTCTGAATCGGCTGTATCAGGAGGAGCGACTGTTTCAACCTTTCAGCTTCATCTTCACTAAGGAACAAATGAATTAGATCCATTGGCGGGTGGTGCATCTGGTACCTAGGCCTCCAGTCGGCACTCCTCTACTTTATACTTATTTCTTGACGTCGGAATATATATATATGGACAGTTTGCAACAACTGGTGTCAAGAGGTCAATGTCACCCCTATTTTAATAACTGAAATTGCACATAGTATTCAAATATGAAATGTAACAAATGCAGATATAAATGAGAGGAAGATCAGTGTAAGGCTGAATACAGAGATCAATTAAGCAAGATACCCAAATAAGACCACAGCTCCGTCATGTTTACATCATCAGGAGCCGTTCAGATCCCATATGCATCTCATTACCAGATAAAATAGAGCATAAAGCATGAAAATAAAATATATCCCACTCCCCAGAGATGCTGATTATTTCTAAACTAAATCCATCCTTCTGTCTTCTGCAGGAAGTCTTAGTATCTCCATTTAATATCAGCCATTGAGGCCACACTAAAAAAAATTAAATCTAAATTAAATTTTTTTTCCCTTGAATTGAGGAGGTAAGTGAGACACTTTGCCAATGGAACAAGACAATTTACATAAAAAAAAGAAACATTGCATTGTCTCATTTCAAATTCATGTTATCTAATTCATTTATTTAAAGAGTAAAATCTCATTCCTCTTCCATTGTTAAATCATCTTATTTACCTGCTCAAATTAAGAGTAAATACAATTAATTTAAGACATTTCTACTTATTTGCAGATCATCTTTGCAGTGCAGAAGAACTTTGAACCAAAGTGAATCTAAACATAGATTGTCCCTAGCTTAACTTGGCTGCAAACATTTTGCTCTAACCGACCAATCACAGGACAGAAAAAGCTGACGTGGGGGCGGGCCCTCTAGCCAGCCCTGTGGGGCAAATCTCAAATCTGATTGGTTAGAGAAAACGTCCCTTATTGATATTATTAAGGTAAAATCAGCAGCTCTGCTGATTCCGAAGGCCCTGGGCAGATTAGATTGCCATAGCAACACACAGAGACTGAAATCTGATTGGACAGAAAATATAGAGAACAGATAAAATGAATGGAACTCCATTTATCGGACTGCCCACCGCTGATTGGATCAAACATCTTCGATCTCCTCAAAACAAACAAAAACCACATTCTTTAATCACAGACCGAATATTTCAAACTGAGGCAGCGATCGAAACAGATGACTGCAGTTATTTTTTCTCTAGACGTGACATCATAGCGCCATCCTAAGCAGGTCATTCAGGCTCAGGGGGCCCAGTTAGAGAATGGAGACATGAAGGTTGTTGTTTCTAATGAGAAACATATCAGCTTTGGCTGAACTCTGTAGCTGCTGTCAGTCTTTAAAACAAGCCCCGATTTCATTCACTGGAGAACAAATGGTTTTGTTACACTGCAAAAAATTGAAATCTAAAGAGGTAAATGAGACGTTTTGCCAAAAGAACAAGACAATTTACATTTGAAATAACATAAAACAATTGAGGTCTCTTATTTCAAGTGCATATTATCTAATTATCTTATTTTAAGAGTAAAAAATCTCTTAAATTAAGGGTCAACAAGCCTAATTTAAGAAATCATTTCTCCTTTCTAGATCGTTTTTGTATTGTAGTCTTTCTGTTGAGATAAACCTTAAAATGCATAAAAGCTGATCTCTGTTTTATTTTGTATCATCGCCCTAATTATGTGTTATTTATAACGCCAGTAAGCGTTTTGTTCTAGTCGTTCTGTGGTTCTTTATTATTCATTTATTCGTGTTTGTGGTATTCTTTTTTTATGTCCTGCTTCTGAACATTTAGAGCCGATAGGGTTTGATCTTTAAAGACTCCAATTACTGGCCGCTAAATTGGACATGCAGTTTTTTTTAACACATGTAATAAATGGTGATAATTGGTGATCTACAAAGATTGCTGCACAAA
>NW_015151745.1:37018-39209 GCF_000732505.1 Cyprinodon variegatus
CCTGCAGATTGAGAGCGAAGTGCTCTGTTAGGAACATAAGGAACAATCAGCGATTTTTTCTGTTTTGTACAGTTTAACTTGTTTTCTTTTGTTTGTTTTAACGGTTTCTGGGTTATTGTTATTTGTCCACCCCTGCAGTTCTTGAAGTGTGGCATAGAAATAAATGAAGACAGAGTGTGTTTTTTTCCAAATGTGTCACTAAGTCGGCTGAATCAGTGTGACATTCACACCAAAAATGGCCTCTGACTGGAGCTGAACGTATGAAGGTTTCTCATCATCTCAGTAATTAGAAATCAAACTTCAGGGGGTTGAAAATGTTTCTTTCTGCTGCCTCCTCAGCTCTTTGTCGGCTCTCTCCGTTCCTGATTAAATGCTGCGTTCAAGGAGGCGATTTGATGTCCCTCGTTAAAAAGCCCTCATTAGGGTCCCACACTTCATTTTCTTAATGAACTGATCAAGTTAAATGGAACGGAAAGTCAGGACGGGGAGGTTAAGCACATCCGAAATAGACAGTCACAGCTGGGGCTGTCATGTGTGCTGGAGGGGCTCAGTCAGCACAAAACAAGCCAGCAGTCTGCCCTGAAGTCGTCATTTAAAGGAACTTCATTACTGCACATTAACAGAGACGTGATCCTATCATATTTGCTCCTATCAAACCCAGCCTCATTTCAAGCCCTGTCACTGACATTTAAAGCTAACTCTCAGTCTTAATCAAAGGCTAGCCTTAGCTTTGAGGCTGTGCCGCCAACCTGCACCTTAGTGGGTCAGTACCTTGGCAGCAGGTGAAGGTGGGTGTCGGTTTGAGGATGGCAGACCCACAGACACTGAGGGAATACCATCCTCACCTCTCTTTCTGTGTGGTAAACCTGCAGCTGGAGGGCTGATGTGAAGCAGCACTCAGTCCTCCTAAGTCAAACCCCATCATTCTCCTGGATTGTTGGAGTGTGTGGGTGAGTTTTATTAGTTTTATGTCATTTCTTTGGAATGAGTCCTATGTCCAAAATGTCAAGGCTTTAAAGCTGAAACTTAAACTCATCCCCTCTTTTATTGATGGATTTAGCCTTTTAACAAACATGGCTCTCTTCAACCCTCTTTTAAACCATCTGTCCTCTCTGTCCAAAAATGTGATTAGCTGGATCTGATCTTAAGGCTAAAATACTCTGGCTGTGTCCTTTCCATGCTCTAGTCCGCTTCCTTTAGGACATGTAGGGTCTGACTGAGGGTCTGAATCCACAGGATGAAGGATTCTGGCAAGAAAATGCTGTTCTGCCAGGAAAACCCAAACTGCATTTGCTGCTGGAACAAGCTGGCAGTTTCCTTTTTATAATGTTTCCATTCATCTGAGCTCCTACTGGGATGCGCCGGTTTATTTACATGCTAAAATACATACATCTATTTTAGTCAGACTATCAGCAATTCAGGGGCAGGAAGAAAGAGGCGACTACAAAATGAGTCTGTCCGGCTCGGCGTATTCACACAAAACCCTGTGTGATAGAAATTAGTACCAGGGGCGGATTTAGGAAATGTGGGGCCCTAGGCAAAGACAGGCTGGGGGCCCTCTAAATGGAGAAGACATAAAACAGACCCATTCTACAGATAGAGAAATGTTAATAGAATAGACATCCATTATCTGTTCTAGGTTTTGTCCCTCTCTTCCTGTCAGACCCATAAAATTACGGCTGAATTGCAGCGTAGCTCCGACTAAATTTACCTCGTCACTATCTCATTCAGAGCTACGCTGCCCGCTGCAGGAACAACCACTTTCTCTTGGATCGGATGTAAAACCATGTTTGCTGAGCATAGGGCTACTATTAAAGCTCCTCCAGCTTCACATGCTTTAATCTTATTCAGCTTCATGAGGATGTCTGGTCATTCTTTGGCATGGTCTCTTGTTATGCAGAAGAATCTTAATTATTCCTTCCATTCTGGCCTGAAGAGGCGGACAGACCCAAATCAGGATAGAATAGAATAGAAAATCCCTTTATTGTCCCCCAATGGGGAAATTCTGGTGTTACAGCGGCAAAAAGATTATAGAAAAAATGCACACACAAATGCGGACCTTAGAAAAATGTCTAAGAATAACATAATAGTGAAGAGTCAAAAGATAAACAATAAAAAACAGTAAACTGTTCACCTGGAGAATAAATAACCAATATGCAGCTATGGACATTTTTACAGTAATGGATATTTG
>NW_015151745.1:40314-42088 GCF_000732505.1 Cyprinodon variegatus
CAAATATCCATTACTGTAAAAATGTCCATAGCTGCATATTGGTTATTTATTCTCCAGGTGAACAGTTTACTGTTTTTTATTGTTTATCTTTTGACTCTTCACTATTATGTTATTCTTAGACATTTTTCTAAGGTCCGCATTTGTGTGTGCATTTTTTCTATAATCTTTTTGCCGCTGTAACACCAGAATTTCCCCATTGTGGGATAATAAACGGATTTACATACAATGTGAAGGACCAAAATTAAACAAGGACAAATCTGTTCACAAATTGAAAACACTGTATTATTAAACTTAATTTTTTGACACGATTAATGTCAACAAATAGTTAACAAAAGGATCAAATTTCAATACAAAATAGCTTGCATGTTTTCTGAACCGTAGAAGAAAGCCAGAGTACCCCGAGAGAATCTGCGTACGCACAGAGAGAACATCCAGGCTGCTAACAGGAAGGCCCTGGCTGGGGTTCAAACCCTGGAAGCAACAAAGCCAACAACTGCTCCACCATTCAGCCCAACCTAACAAGTTCCAAATTGAAACACAAAATAAATAAAAAAGGACCCCTTCTTCAATCACTTCATAATTTTTTTTATTTTCTCACCTTCTTGAGCCTAAGAGGTTGATTCTGGCTAAATGAATGAATGTTGAGTAAATGGAGCCAAGGACAAATGTTCTCAGCTGGTTTACAGCAGAAATCATCTGACTTTCACTGCTTTACATCATTTATGATTGAAAGGATTGGGCTGTAAAGATCTGATTGACTCACGCCTCCCTTCATGACATCAGGGTGAATCATTCTGCCTCACAGCCTTTTACTAAGTGATGCTTTTTAATGCAACGCGGACTGTGACTCAGTTCCATCTGCATGTGGCTCAGGCTCTCCTCATTGCTTCTCCTAAACCACAGTGTGAAGCTTAATGACACATTGTTGTTTCCTTGTTGCACACATAATGAGTCTAAGTGGATGAGATAGCAGCTGAGAGTTGGACTTTTCTGCCTACATAATTACACCGCTTAAGGAAAAGTGGCGCCGGGGGACAACGTCATAGTGTCAGGCAGCCCTTCACCCGACCGCCGTGCACCGAAATGTTTCCTCTGGATGCTGAAATATTGAGCAGTAGGATGAGAAGTAGCTGCATTATTTAAACCTCCACATTTTGTTCTCTATAACGGCAGATTAAAGCGGAGTGTGAGAAGTAGGGAGGATCTTAGACAGGAGGACGCTCCAAACCCCTTGGACTCTGATGCCTGTCGCCCACGCAGCCTCCCTCCTTCTCCATGAAGATATTACCTTCCACATCCAGATTTTTCTCACCCACATCCAGCCTGTTTGTGAGGAGGATCTGGCCGTGCAGCAAATTGTTCCTCTTTTATCTGGAGGACTGCTTTTATTTCCTGTTCTGCACATTCAATACAGCCCAACAGTCAGGGCGGCACTCCCAGCGAAATCGAAGCGCCTTTCTTCTTTAAACTCCAGGCTTAACAACACATTTCTTCTTTGATTCCCTGTTCCTCCTGCTTCCTCTCCTCCTCCTACTCATTGCTGTTTCATCTCAAGGGATGGAGGGGTCCTGGCACCATTTTAGAGGGGTTCTGTCATGTGCTTGGCCTGTTTTGAAGTCGCATCCATCGGCCCACTCGCTGCTGTTTCTCTCCGTCTCTCTGGACTGTCCCTCAGGGTACGAACAAACCTACAGATTACTTTTCTCTGCAACTGCTGAGAGTGATACACTCATCTCAGCCTGGTGTGTAGATTATGCACGAACAAACAGATTAG
>NW_015151745.1:43268-44328 GCF_000732505.1 Cyprinodon variegatus
ATGAACTGGTTGGATGATCCTAAGCAGCAACAGCCAGTATGGATGAACTGGCAGAGTATTTATGTTTTTGAGGAAATTCAATTCAATCTTTTTTAAAGCGAGAAATGCTTTAATCTGATTAAAGGGCCTGATCAGACTTTGACTAGGCCTGCACTAAAGCCTCCATCTTGTTTCCTTTTTTCCCTCATTTCTCAATAATTTTACTGACATCACTCAAATGCTGCCCTATTTAACCTCAGTATTAAAGCCAAGCTTTTCCATTTAATGCAGGATTGGTGCTTCTTCCTTCATTCCTTAATAATATTCATCCCATGTCCAATGAAAACATTGCATTTGCTCCCCATCATGTGTGACTGGAAGTCTTTACCATATTTCCGCTCCATAATCTGTGTTTATTGTACATTTCCTGCAGGCTCTCCCACGTTCTCTGTCTGTCAACGTTTTCCAGCAGAATATAAATGATCTAAAAGCACATTTCAGTATCTAAAAATAACCCCCTGATTTCTGTTGCTCTTTTCTGAAGCCAGCACACAAACTGCAATGTAATATACGTGTGACCCCACACCTTCACTGTCAGGGTTCTGCCCTCTGCTTGGGTTTATTTTTAGTGTCTTTGTGTTCTGTGTCTTTGCAATTGATTTCTACCAGAGCTGAGTTCTTTAGTTACCCTCTGTTGCCCCCCTGTGCTTGTTTCCTTTCCCCTTGACTTCCTTCTAGTTGGTCTTGCCCAGACCTGCTCCCCATCTGTTGATTAGCCTGTCTTGGTGTAGTCTCCCAATATATACACCACCTCTGTAGTCACTCAGTGCTGGTTTGTCGTTTTGTTGTTCCTTCATCTCTGGCTTTCCATGTGAGTTTTCCCTGATATAATCTTACTTTTTGTTCTCAGTATTTTGGATTTTTGTATTTCTGCCTCAGTTGCCTATTAAATCTGCAAGACTCACCTCTGACTCCAGATCTCTGCATTTTGGTCCTCAAAAACCTCCACCCAACCGTAGCTAATGTTAGCCCTGGCTGCTGCATACGAGCTAAGATCAGCCCTGGCTGCTGCATACCGGCT
>NW_015151745.1:49096-49605 GCF_000732505.1 Cyprinodon variegatus
ATCAGCCCTGGCTGCTGCATACGGGCTAAGATCAGCCCTGGCTGCTGCATACGGGCTAAGATCAGCCCTGGCTGCTGCATACGGGCTAACATCAGCCCTGGCTGCTGCATACGGGCTAACATCAGCCCTGGCTGCTGCTGATGGGCTAACATCAGCCCTGGCTGCTGCATACGGGCTAACATCAGCCCTGGCTGCTGCATACGGGCTAACATCAGCCCTGGCTGCTGCATACGGGCTAACGTCAGCCCTGGCTGCTGCAGACGGGCTAACGTCAGCCCTGGCTGCTGCATACGGGCTAACTTTAGCCCTGGCTGCTGCATACGGGCTAACGTTAGCCCTGGCTGCTGCATCTGGGCTATCGTCAGCCCTGGCTGCTGCATACGGGCTAACGTCAGCCCTGGCTGCAGCATATGGGCTAACGTCAGCCCTGGCTGCAGCATATGGGCTAACGTCAGCCCTGGCTGCAGCATATGGGCTAACGTCAGCCCTGGCTGCTGCATACGGGCTAA
>NW_015151745.1:50579-50955 GCF_000732505.1 Cyprinodon variegatus
TCAGCCCTGGCTGCTGCATACGGGCTAACGTCAGCCCTGGCTGCTGCATACGGGCTAACGTCAGCCCTGGCTGCTGCATACGGGCTAACGTCAGCCCTAGCTGCTGTATACGGGCTAAGATCAGCCCTGGCTGCTGCATACGGGCTAACGTCAGCCCTGGCTGCTGTATACAGGCTAACATCAGCCCTGGCTGCTGCATACGAGCTAACGTTATCCCTGGCTGCTGCATACGGGCTAAGATCAGCCCTGGCTGCTGCATACGGGCTAACGTTATCCCTGGCTGCTGCATACGGGCTAAGATCAGCCCTGGCTGCTGCATACGGGCTAACGTTATCCCTGGCTGCTGCATACGGGCTAAGATCAGCCCTGGCTGCTG
>NW_015151745.1:53344-54728 GCF_000732505.1 Cyprinodon variegatus
GGGTCCACTGGTTGCTTTTTAAATTAGGCAGTAAATCAGTAAATGTGCCATATAGTGATACTTAAAGTATGATGTTCTTGCCTCACACGATCTAAAATCATACTCTTATAAAACCTTGGCAACAGAAAGGAGAACTTTTAACTTAATACTGTGAGCGCTAACACCGGACCTCCAGCAGCTTGGCTTTTAATTTCTGGATAATTTATTTCTAAATAAACAGGCGTTTCTCCTCTGGTGCTGTGGTTACACTTTTATCCTCCACTTAACTTTCTAATAGGCTAGAGCTCTGTGTGACCAGCTTCTTCTCCACCAAAGGATTATGTGATCAGTGACTGTCTACCTCTGGCGCACTCACAGGCATCATATATCTGCACAAATATCTTTTATTATTATTATTATTATTATTATTATTATTATTATTATTATTATTATTATTATTATTATTATTATTATTATTAATTGTGAAACAACATAAACTGAAATGAGACCTGTGTTTTCCTTCTCTTCACTGAATTATTTAATTATAAACCTTTAGAAAAGAAGCTGAAGAAAAGGTGGAGGCTCCAATGACCTTTTTCCATCACTGTATGTCGATGTAAATCTGTTTGAATTTAATTTCTATGAGTTTAACATTTTAAAACAGTTTTTTTTTTTAACAGATAAATTCTAAATAAAGGTTTTTTGTTAAAATTCAGCTGTTTGTGTGAGTTAAAGCCTGGAGACTTAAACAGGTTTTAAAGAACAAAGCTGCTCTTTGGATGTTCCTCTCTGCTCCTTTCTTTTTCAACATTGAAAACAAATTATTCTTTTAAACTGAGAACAATCAAAGAATTGGATGCATTTAAATAAACCACTCCAGCCGACGCCAAACAAAGACGATTTCTCTCTTTTTAAATGGGTTCATTATTTACTCTACATTCACTTTCTTCCTTTGCCATCCGTTTGTTGCCTGCTCTTCTCTACATCCCTTTTATTTTCCACTATCGCTCTTTGCATGTCGGCTGGCTTTTAAGCCTGAGCACCTTCATCTGCCTCTCTGTAGCTGCTTTTACTGATGCCGGGCTCCTGTTCACTCCAGTGCCTGTCCTTGAATGCAGAGAGCTAAAGTGGCTAAAGGTTGTTGGAAATGTTGATGAGCAGAGAAGCAGGAAAGCAGCAGCGTTACTGGAAAGGCTGCTTCTGCGTGTGTCTGACCTTCATCCAGCTAATGTTCCCAAATCACATTCTGCTGGTCTTAAAATAAATCTGAGAGCGAACCAGAAGCTGAAAGTTTGGTCCAGTTTATTCAGAGAGAAGCGACTCAATGCTAATATGATCCAGAGACAAACAGGTTGGATTTAAAGGCCTTTAAACCTTTAGACAATTTAACCAATGAAATGTCTGA
>NW_015151745.1:56813-60261 GCF_000732505.1 Cyprinodon variegatus
TATCTTCAGTCAGTAAAAGAAAGCAAACAAATATGCTTAATGACCGAGTTGACAGACAAACACAATTACAACTTACAGTGAGAATAAATCTGTTTACTGAATTTTGCTCAAGTTTATTCAATTGAACATATTTAGCTTGTACTAATCCTGCAGACAGAGCCAGCAGAGAAAGGTCATGATGCTTTCCCTCATTGGCCTAATGAGATTCCATTTGTTGGCATCAGGGACCGGTATTTGGCTCGACTGCATGTAGCTGAACAGGCTTCAAATGCTGACGCCTGCTCTGGACGCTGGGAGAAAGCATCAGCCAACTGAACTGGAAAACAGAGAGAGTTAAGTACATTCATCTCCCTCTGCAGGCACTGGTCCATCAACGTGTCGCCATTTGGCTTCAGCTCAAGACTATGCCAGCTCTGCAGATGCTCATCTCATGTGTGGCGTAGTAAGGACAATCATACTCATATGAATGCAGAGGGTTCTCAGTATTAATAAGCGTTAGTGCTGCTCTGAGACGTTTCAGACATGGTGAAGTCAGACAAAGAGAACTCGACCAAATGACCAAATATATGATAAAAAGGCAGATTCACATCAGTAAGTCAGCCAGAAAATTAAAGAACAACATGCAGGAGTGAAGAGGTGGTTAGTGGGGTTTAAGTGGCTGGCTTTCTCCTCAGGTAATGGGAACAACATGCAGCAGTGTTTTCTGAGAAATCGCACTAACCGATTCGCTACACTCTCATCATCATAAGAGCAGGCTGGGCATTTTACAAGACTCCTCTGAGACTGGGGGGGGGCATTACTAAGCAGCAGGAGAGCAGCAGACTACAGATATATGCAGTCATTGAGAGCATGCTGCTTCAGGTATAAGAATACAAGCTATGGATTTAACATGGGGTATCTATCTTACGATAACATCAAGAAATAATCATCTTTTCATGATAATTTAAAATGTAACTAACATTGGTATTTAAGCATAATCCCAGCACAAAACAAAAAAAATAAATAAATACATATAATCCATCAAAGTAAGCGGTGACAAGACACCATGAGGGGCTGAGAGAAAAATCCTTAAAGGTACATTACGTAACAATTTCTCCTTTTACTGCCTGAAATCAATGATGGCATTTACATAAGTGTTATTATTGGTTCATCACTACCTCCACTGATAACCAGATGTATTCTAATAATTTTATCATTTTATATTAGTTTATACATAATGTTGGTCACCCAGAGCATACACATAATATAAGAATAGACCCAGCATCGACCTTTGTGGCGCAAGAATTATGGGTGCCTTCTTAGAGAGGTCGACCTGCCACCCTAAGCAGATGGTTTAACCAGAACTGGGGAAGGAAGCCTCAGCACTGTGTGGCGTGTTTTTGTTTGAATCGACGGACACCTCGAGGGATTACTTTGTGTAGTTATCAGAGCTTTGTAAGACATTACTAAATAAACAGCATATAAACACACTATTCAATTCAGTTTATTTCTAAAGCACCAATTCACTAGCCTAGTAAACTATCCCCACCTGACAGCGGACAAAATCATTTTTCGTGGTTTAGCCTCCATCAATGCCCCAGTCCCTAGAACTGGCGGGCCAATCACAACGCAGAGATGTGTTTTGGATTTCTGGATGCAAATCAGGCGGGGTTTTGAAGGCGTGAGCGACGCCGTAGAAAGCACAACGAGGAAGATGGCGACAACAATTGAACAGTTTTGGTTTGACTCGGCTTTGGAATGGATTAGACTTGTGGTTTTCGTTGAAACATGAGCAGGAGGCGGCTCTTTCATTTTTAAGAAGGACATATTCACCGTTTTACGGACAGGCTGTTAGTTCACACTCTCCAACCAGCTTCGTGTCATGCTTAGTACGTCACAGTCAGTGGTGCTCATTGGTCACAGCGTTGGCCAATAGGCACAGACAAGGTTTAAAAGACAACGGGTTGTTCTCATCAACAATCTTCTGAAGTCTCATTTATCGGGGCTGTTGTGAAAATGATATCCTGCAGATAATGAATAAACGCTGATCAGACCTACTAGGCCCAAACGAATTGTGAGGGTTTGCTGGGAACGTCTGGCAGAGTCCAAAGTGAGAAGTAGCTTTAACTCCCACCTCCGTCAGAGCTTTGAACACGTTCCAAAGGAGGTTAGGCACATTGAGTCTGAGTGGACCATGTTCCTTGAGGCGGCTAGTTGGAGCTGTGGCTGCAAGGTTGTCGGTGCGTGTCGCGTCAGCAAACCTCGAACACGTTGGTGGACACCATCGGTGAGGGAAGCTGTTAAGCGACCTGTGGGACCTTTGGGACTCCAGAAGAAGCATGTGTACCGACAGTCAAAGTGGCAGGTTGAGGCAAAAACTTGGGCTTGGGAAGAGTTCTGAGCAGTGTGGTTTTCGTCCTCCCTGTGGAACACGAAGTATTTGTACTTCGTTACTTCCCATCTCTGAAACACACTAAATGAATATGAAAATTGCTCCTAATTTTCAACTGCTTAACTTTACAAGCAGCACCCCTTATGTGAGGCACCTTTAAAGCTGAATATATTTTTATTTGACATTCTTTGTGACAGGACAAGGCTGCTTAAACCTTACCCTGCCTTGTTTCATGTCTCCTCTGAGCGTTCTCCTTAGACCTATTCTCATGCAGTCTGTTCCAAAATGACCGCCCCCGTGCAACCTCTTCCATCTTTCCCTCTCTCTTGGAAACACACAGTCCTTTGAAAAAGTCTTACGCAGAGCTTTCAAGTCATCGATGAAAGATGTGGGCATGTTCAGCCATGAGTCAGACAGACACTGGAGACGTTTCTCTGGTGTAAAGTCTCAGATCAGAGCAGAGGACCTCTAATTATAAAGCAGCTCTGGGACATGTTGGTGTCAGTCAGAGTGTGCACACATTAAAGCAGCAAGGCAGGGGCTGTTTGCTTGGACATCATAACACTTAATCACTGCCAGAGCTTCACTTGCATGAGATTTTTTAATGAGATAGATAAAACTGCAACGTTTTTCCAGGCAAATGAGACTGAGTAAATAAGTGTTCTTGCAAAGTCTTCTGATGGGGAGAAAAGAGGCGGGAGTGTGTTAGAGGCAAATGGCTGCTGTTTCTTCAAGAATCTGAGATATTTCTGCTCAACTTTCACAGATGATCGTTTCTGTGTCCTGATAAAGTGATTCCAAAAGAGAAATACCAATGATCTCTAGTTTATGAATCTTTTTCCTGAAAAACTCCACATTGGAGAGTATCTGCTTTACTGAAATCGAAAGGCAGTCCTGTTGTTTACATTTCAAGCAGTGGGGAATATATATTTCAATTCAATTCAGTTTATTTCTATAGCGCCAATTCACATCATGTCATCTCAAGGCAGTTTACAGTTCACCAGATCGTCCAGTCTGATTGGTTAAAAGTTTTCTATCTAAGGAAAACCAGCTGATTGCATCGACTCATTGACTCTT
>NW_015151745.1:61076-63274 GCF_000732505.1 Cyprinodon variegatus
AACTATAGAGATAGCTCAGGATAACCTGAGCCACTCTAACTATCAGCTTTATCAAAAAGGAAAGTTTTAGGCCTAGCCTTAAAAGTAGACAGGGTGTCTGCCTCACGGACTAAAACTGGTAGTTGGTTCCACAGGAGAGGAGCCTGATGACTAAAAGATCTGCCTCCCATTCTACTTTTAGAAATTCTAGGAACCACTAGTAAACCTGCTGATTGAGAGCGAAGTGATCTGTTACGAATGATGAAAAAGGGGTCTCTATGTCCTCCAGCAGTCTAAGCCTATAGCAGCATAACTATAGAGATAGCTCAGGATAACCTGAGCCACTCTCAAAAAGGATCAGCTCCTAATTCAGGTATGACTGTCTGCTCCTGGAGCTATGTCGAAATGAATGTTTCCAGCAGTATTTCCATCTGTCCAGGACCCAGTATGAGGAGCAGCTGTCCCACGTTGAAGGAAGGATCCACCTCTTCCTGGGGGGTTTGTACTGGAACAAGCGTTGTCTTCACTCTATTCCTTCAACCTACATCCAAACAACATCCAGTCCCTAATCAGTTAGCGCAACACATATTAACATAAAACTCACCCTGTATTGGCAGTGTCACTTTGCTATATGACTGGCGACCTGTCCAAGGTGTACCCCGCGTCTCTCCCATTGACTGCTGGAGATAGGCACCAGCACCCCTCGCGACCCCACTCGGGATAAGCATCTCAGATAATGGATGGATAGACTTTGCTATATTCACCCGACATAGACAAACCAATAATTGGCTTTTCGTTGCATCTTTACATGGGGACAACATGTAAACCACTCACTCAGTTTGCCTTTTTCATGTTTGCCATGGATGGACCTTAAAAGTGCAGAGAGAAAAGGATTCAAAGCAGCGCTACAGTTTTACCCCACTCCCACTGGCCGAAAACCCAGTTTTAACCCAGGAACAATGGGCTTTTAATGGCAGTGGGAACAGCTCACTGACTTGTGTCTACCTGGGTCAAACAACTCGGCAAGCGACATCACCTCCACTGCTGTAGGAACGCCAGAGCCAGGTTGACTCGATAAATTATGTGATACCATTGAACTCAACGTACGGCGGTGTCACTGAGGCCACACTGCTGCCAGCGAGGGGTTAGACCAGCTTTTTATGCCAGTGGGAAGGGAGCCAGGTGCTAATTGTTAGCGGGTCGACCCATGTTTGAAAATCCAGCATCAACCTGCTATTTTTAGTGGGAAAGAGGCTTGTGACAAAGAAAGAAATCCACAACATGAATCCTGACGGATAAACAGACAATTTATCAAACCAGAACTGTCAGCCGACACACATTCTACCCACCCAACAGATGTAGGAAAGAAGAACAGAGAAGGAAAAACCAGGACGAATCGGGGAACCACTGTGCCTCATGTTGTTCCGTCCTTTTTTCCTCACACCTTGGTGAAGCCCTGTCCACTGCATCGCTCCTTACTTCCTCTTCGACATTTTTAAACATCAGCATTTTCTTCTGCTGTAATTTATGGAATCCCCCTGGGGTTTGTGGGCCTCAGCGCAGAGAATCTGAGTGTCTCTAATGTTTTATTAGCATCATAAATCTCATGAGCACTTCTTGCGCTGCACCCACCACCCTGCTGGAGACTGTCACTAATCAGTCTCCACTTCTTTACCACAATGCCTCATCACTAACTTCACTTTTTCTCCTCCTACTGATGTGGACTCAGTGCTGCTTTGGGAAACGGGGAGGAGCCAACAGGGACGTTTTCCAGCCGGGGTGATAAATGAAGTGATCAGCCACATCACTTGTTAGTCGTCAACCATCAGTCACTGTGTGGATAACAGGTTGAGCCGCTATGGAGGGAAAATGAACAACCCTGCCAGATGAATTTAATCCTTATATTAAGGCGAATCTTCACCAATATGGGAGTTATTTACTAAGAATAACTGATCTAGGCTCGTCTCTCCCAAAGTATATTCCTTTTATGGTTCCTAGTGGAAGACATAGAGACTTAGACAGATTTTATGTAGTCATTTTGTAAACATAAGTGTAAACAAAAAGAAATTACAGCTCTCAGAAAGTACAGCACTCGACTTTTTCATTTTTGAAAGTGCAGTGCAAAAAAACACTGGTGAAAAATGTGATGTAAACATACAACTGTATAGTTACAGTTAGATTCAGGTTTTGTTTTTTGTTTATTTTATAGCCCATTTTAC
>NW_015151745.1:65032-65830 GCF_000732505.1 Cyprinodon variegatus
CCTGGTTCCGGTCCGCCTCCTCACACACCTGCGGACGTTTACCTCATTAACGCAGTGCTCTTAAGCTGCCGATTGCCACTACCTCGACGCCAGAGTGTTTGCCAGTTTTTGGTACTCTAGCCAAGCTGAGTTTCCTCTGAGTAAGACTGAGTTCTTGTCTCCCTGAGATTTAACTTTGTTTTTTGTCTTTGCCTCTCGGCAGGAAGCCTTCCTGCAAACTGGACTTTTTCGGACTTCCTCTCCCAGGAGGGATCAACTGAGTCTTAAACTGAACGAGGGATTCCAAACAGGAGGTTTGGATCCAGTCTCCTTCGAGAATGTTGAAATTACTCCCTGAGCAAGGGAATCATCTTCACCACGACCCGTTCAAGTACAGCAGGAAATCTGAGTGGCAACCAGCGTCTCCGTCCATCTTCACCGTCCGAGTTCTGGGTAAACCCTGTTCCACCCTCCACCGAATCAGACATACTCTGGAAAACCAACACACAGATTGGAGTCAAGGACCCTTCACTTCTCTGGAAACATGAGTCAACAAACCGATCCTCTCCTTCAAGATCAACGAGTCAAATTTCCCACTGAGCCTGAACTAACAGTCTGTCTTCCCCTCGCCTTCCAGTTCTGGCCGAGCAGAGTTCGGAGAAACTCTGCACCGAGCTTAACATCTTCAATAAAACCCGTTGAAATTTTATTCTGTGTCTCTCTGTTTGGCTTCACTGCATGTGGGTCCGAGCCTTAGATTAATTCATGCCACCATGATCCTCTCTGCTGTTCTCACCTTCCTCCAGTCTGAGAGGCTGC
>NW_015151745.1:66524-70733 GCF_000732505.1 Cyprinodon variegatus
CCAACTACCAGTTTTAGTCCGTGAGGCAGACACCCTGTCTACTTTTAAGGCTAGGCTTAAAACTTTCCTTTTTGATAAAGCTTCTAGTTAGAGTTACTACAAGCATGCTAAGTGTGAGGGATTGCGGAAGAGTCAATGAGTCGATGCAATCAGCTGGTTTTCCTTAGATAGAAATCTTTAAATCAATCTGACTGGATGATCTGGTGAACTGCAGCGTGCCTTGAGATGACATGATGTGAACTGGCGCTATAGAAATAAACTGAATAGAATTGAAATCCATACACAGTAAAACTGCTTTCTCATCTCCAGGTGGCATGTAACATCATTAATACTGACTGACAGGATAAAGTAAGGTCCAACTTACTTAACCAGATGATTTGCCTCCAGACTGTGATGAGGAGCTAGAAATGTAAATGGTTGGAAATTATCTCTGCACAGGCTTTTTATTTTCTCGACCTGCACATCTACATCTGAGAGGAAATAAAACTAATTGCATGACATTCATTAAAGTTAGTCCATTACCGATCTGTGGTCTGTGCTAGGTGGCGGCTGAACATTTACAATCTCTCTACCTGCTTATCCAGGAGGAGTGGATGCTGAAAAGTGGATGAATGGCTGCAATCAGCTGGGTTTCCTCTGCAGATAACAAACTTAGCGTTTTCATTAAACCTGCTTCCTGAAACAAACTTCTTCTCTTTTTTACTTCTACAACGTTGATGGATAGCAGCTGTGACTCCTCCTCCTGGGAGCCCTGGATGAAATGAGTTGATGATGCGTTCTGGGATGCAGTGTGATATCTAATCTTTCTTTCTCAGTGTGGTTCAGCCTGCTGGGTCCAGCACTCTGTAGCCCAATCAGTTTCCATCTCATAAAACACCTTTAGGTTTGCACTTTATAGGACCCCGTTTGTTAAGTTAGGCAGTCAAAAATTAGAAGCAATATTTATGGTTATTCAGCGTTTTTTTAAGAGAAGAATTAGGGGGTTATTTTTTCACTCCGTCATTCATTTATTTATAAAAATCAAAGTTACAAAATAAATATTTAGTTTTTAAGTTAAAACAGTTGACAGCAAACTAAATATTTATTTTCCTAACTAACTGTTTATTATTTTACCTAAATATTAAAATTTTTTCCAAACTAAATACTTAGTTTGTTAAATAAATCTTTAGTTTGGAGCTAAATATTTAGTTTAAACATTAAATATCTATTTAACAAACTCAATATTTAGCTAGCTTGGTGCTGGCTAATTTGATTTAAATATTTATTTAGCAAAGTATTTATTTTGGAAAAGAAATATTTAGGTTGCCTTTTAATTGAAAATCTAAATATGAAGTTTGGAGCTTAACTTTACAAACAGCAGCCTGAATGCGTTCACCTTTTCGACCTGCCATGTGTCGGTAATATGATGCTCGCCTTCGTAACCGTGTTGAAGTGGGTTTGACTAAATGAACTGCAGAAGCTGCCTCCGCAGCTCTGATGGCAGCTGCCATGATGAGAGTGTCAGCAATAATGATGAATAATCATTTCATCTTAGGGCTGAAAAATGAAACTCATATTTCTTCGCTGCCTCTGGTGAGGGAGTAGATGGATGGAGCGATGGGTGGAGGAGCTGAGGTCCATGAAGCCTGCATCAGAGGAGAGATGCAGTCAGACTGAGGCGCTACGGTGAGGTAGACAAAATGAATTAGTGGTGGTTTGCTGGGGAGACGGGTGTTCAACAGGAAGAAGAGGTCATGCTTACAAAGAGCATGCAGGCCTGTCACAGTCAAATTGATTATCTGAGTTCATGTATGGAGCTGCTCCCAGATTAATGACTCATGGAGAAAAAGGTTTCTGGGAATATTACTGCTTCAGATGTTGTAGAGGTGAAAGAAAACATTTTTCTTTCTTTCTTTCTTTCTTTCTTTCAACTAAAGAAAGAAAGAAACAGCTCTGTTGGCTTCAGAGGTTTTTCTTTATACAAAAGAAGACATTTTCAGTGTGTTTCACTTTTTTTTTAGCAAAGATCATTTCACCATTAAAATCTATCTGGGTTTTATTTTTGTAGCTTCCAATAGATAATAAATCCAGATCACCAGAGGTAGCCTGTCTCAGACTGCTCTACAGCAGCCCTCATTGGGGATGAATGATCCTACTGTATAATGGAAACTATAATGCTAAAGATAATCAACCAGGGTGATTTAAGCTCCTGAATAAACAAACTTAAGATGTGTACTAAGATTAGATTCCAGCAGTGAAGAAGTCCAGTCTTAGTGCTTGTTAGGGTTCCAGTTTGTGGGGGTTGTTTTTGTTCTTTTGCAGTTCCCCCGTGCACCCACCAGATGGCGCCATTGTTCTCTGCTGGTCTGGAGGGCTTCCTGTTCTTCTCACCTCTTATAACTGTTGCCTATTCGGTCATCACTTCCTGAGGAGTATTTAAGCAGCAGACTGTCTTCGCTTCCTCGACAAAGTGTTTGCCAGTATTGGGTACTCAGAGTTAGCAGAGTCTAACTTTGAGTCCCCGTTTCTTCTGAGCTCTCAGCGCTAACCAAGTTTTGTCTTTTGATTCTCCAGCAGGATATCACTGATCCACTGGATAAGCAGGCCCTTCAAGTCTCGGAAGGCGCTCTCTCGTCACACTGAGAATAGGAGACAGATCTCCTCATCTGAACGCCGTTCACTTCAGGAACTTTGTGACAGTCTGCTCAGCTGCTCCTCAGGACAGCCATAGTCTGCCTGTCTGCCCTCCAACTAACTACACCTTCTACAGAGAAAGCCTCCACAAACATGAACTCTGGAACCTCCCCTAACAACCACAGTGGGTCTAAGCCAAACCTTAAATTCAGACATTGGCCAGTTTTCCTACAGTCCTTGAACTCACTACTCTGATTTCCTCTTAGAGCTTCTGTTTCCGGTTCACCAGACCGCTGGATTTTCCCATGCTGAGAATCCCCTTGTTTTTTCTCTCTTAGTTTAACAATAGTCTCTCTGAGTTCCATTCAGTCAATAAACTGGTTAACTTTTACACTGCCTCCGAGTGGCGTTCTGCATGTGGTCTAACTTTAGAAACCCACCATGACAATGCTGATATTCCAGTTAATGTTAAGCCTCTTTCCCTCTGAAAATAGCAGGTTAACACATGTTTTTCAAACATGGGTCGACCCGCTAACAATCTGGCTAATAAAGCTGGTCTATCCCCTCGCTGGCGGCTGCATGGCCTCTGTCCCTCCGCCACTGCGTATCCCATCATGCTGGGATAGCATTCATGATGTCACCAGTATGACAGAAATCAGGAAAGTAAACAACTGAGAGCAGCATGTAAGGAAGCCAGGGCGTAGTCAGTGTGCTTTATTGTTTCTCTCTATTATCTGTCTTAATCTCTCTCACCAGAGCTGCTCCATGTTTATCGAATGAACGGGTCTTTTATGAAGCAGCTTTAACAAACTCAAGAATCCTCAACTCTAAATTGATCTAGCCTAAAGTTGGGAATGCTGAGTTTTTGTTTCATTCAACTCTAAGAAGGACCTCTCAGAGTTTAACATACATAACAAGTATGAAAAGCCATTAAAATCAGTTATTGGATGAGTTACCACGACAACAGGCAACAGGAAGTGCTTATTTCACACCCCTGGAGGTAGAGATTTTAATCAAGAAATGCAAAAAATGAGAATGTGTTTAAAAGATAAAGAAACAGCGCTACAGCTGCAAAGAAGAGAAATATGGAGAAGGACAAGATTGTTGCTCCAGGTAATTTGTAAGTTTATACAAAGTAGGCTAAGGCAGGCAGTTTTTATATTTATTAAAAGCTCCCTCCTCTCTGTTGTTCAATTTGTAGATAACTAAAATAGGTTTATTCCAGATAAAAAAAAACACACTCTTAGACTGAACTGTAAAAATATTTTTTCTAAATTAAATTTTTGCAGAAGAAACTGAATTTCATAGTGTAAAAAACAAAACAAAATTATACTAAAAAGAATTAAGTTTTATATATCTAGAAATGTTTACATATTTTAAATGGCCGTTTTGATTTATGGCTAATTTTGATTAATGTATTTATGATATCTGAAATAATTTCTTCATAGTCAAAATAATACAAATGCTGACCAGCAATGGAGATCTGAAATTCATTTCTAAACATCCACATTGTTTATTATAGATGTGAAAAAATGTAATTATGTTTGAAATGGTCATTTTGACAAGGAAAAACATTTTTTTTTCTGATATCAGAAA
>NW_015151745.1:72602-74133 GCF_000732505.1 Cyprinodon variegatus
TTTTAAGACGAACTCTGGATGCTGATTGGCTTCCGTGGAGGTGTGGTTTAAAGCTGATGGTTCTGTGACGGAGGCAGATGAGGGTAACTAACCAGTTTATTCAGTTGAACGTCTGCCTAGGCTCCATTTTCACAACAAATAAAACATTGAGCCCTACTGGGGGCTTTTGTTAACCAGGGATTTAAACTTACCTCATTAAAAAAGGTAGTTTCAACAGTTTTAATGGAAATCCAGTTTGTTAATGGAGCCGAATTCTCTACAGTTCAAACATTTGTTATTTTTAACTTTCTCCAGTCAAACATGTAATACAGAGGTGTGTTGCCTTTTTTAATGTATTCTGTCATAGCAGTATTAATGTAACAGTCACCTACAGCATGTTTGGAAACCTGGAAAAACACACATTAGGAAGGCAGTTTTATTCTTCCCTCATTTTTCAAAACCAGAAACCAAACAGTGTAATATCTGTGTGGGCGTTATGAGAGTTCTGGACAGATTTGCCATGAAAATAAATTCTGCTGCCGAGAACAGAAACAACAAAACGCCTCATGGTGCTGAGAGCGTTCTGGAGCTGTGCTCACAGTGCTTTCTTATTTTCAGTGTCTCTGCTCTGAAGCCGACCCCTCCAGCCCTCGTTTGCATAGACGTACGGCCCGCTTCTTCACCCTCCGAGCTCCTTTTGCCTTTTAACCTCAGAAGGCTTCCAGTCTCTGTGTGTTTTTGTTCAACCTTTTTGTGGGACAGCCCATCTGTCAGCTCAGTTCAAATGCCATCCTGTGCTCTCATCACTGCATCCGTGGCCTTTTCCAAGTCAGCCATTGATAACACATGAAAAACCCACACAACGAATAAAGGAGAGTGACATTTGTTTGAGCTCTGAGTTCCAGATCCTGTTGAGGAGGAAACTGGGAGCCGTTTATACCAAAACCAGCCAGATTTCATCATCATTTAGTCACAGAAAGAACGGAGTTTATAAAAGACCAGAAACTTTTGGTCCTAGTTTTTTATGCCTTTTAAAACAAAACATGATTTTTTTTTCTTTTGGCATCTTCATCTTCACCCAATTTTAAAACTGACAACTGTTGGGCAGTAATAAAGCATCAGAATATAAAGGAACCTTTAAAATGAAGGTAACCACGTTGCTTTAAATATTCATCACTTCATTCTTTGTCAGCATTATTTTCACCATCTTCCATTTTGATTGAAAAAAGCTTCACCCTACATCACAGCAACAACCTGATTGGTTCTGATCCACATGATTTCTCAAGTTCGTGACATCGCTCACCTACAGATAACAGGGATATCCTTCATTAGCATGAAAAACACGTTTCGTTTGAACACACCTTTAACCTTGTTTTTTAATTTTATTCCAGGATACATTTTCAATGGAAATACAGCAGCTGTTTGAAGTGTTTTTATTCTATGAGAAGAAATGTTGAAAATTCATCCAGATTTCTATTAGCCTTTGTAAACTCCTGGTTATTAAAAACCATAAACCCAGAATAAAACTAACAGAATAAAATATTGATAGGAA
>NW_015151745.1:74463-84930 GCF_000732505.1 Cyprinodon variegatus
AGTGGTTGAACTGTAAAGTGCCTTGAGATGACGTCTTGTGAATTGACGCTATTTAAATAAACTGAATTGAAATCAATAAATCAATCAGTTTACTTTCTAATCTCTGAGGAATGAAACATTGATTTTGGTCCAGAAAGCTCATTCAATACTTTCAAGCTAAAGGGAAAGCAGTGATATGCAGGCAGGAAAGAAGCAGAAACAAAACAGACCATTTCCCACTATAATCAAACACCAGAAATGAGAAATCGTTGATAAACACGCCGGGAAGTTTTATCTCCTGCCAGCTGAACTAAGCTGTGAGCTTCAGACTCTCAGTGAACAAAGAGTTGAACAAAAGCTGGATCCCTTATCTCCATTAGTCTTCTTAATATTGTAAACTGTCAAAGGCTGTTTTTATTTCCTTTTTGAGACCAGAAGAATTTATTTATCTTTTTTTAATCACACTGCTTTCATGCATTTCTGTTGTCTTTCTTTTTTTTTAAAGAAAAAAACATTTAGTTGTTTTTTTTTTTCTCTTTCTAGAGGCTGCATTATAAAAACTGCAGTTTTGTGACTGTAAAGAAAAGTGAAGCAGCTCTGGATTGATCTGATTTATCTGGAAGCTGTTAAATGACCTCCATCTGTATGTGCGCTGTCAGACCCTGGGGATTTCTCTGCAGTAACATTAGCTTTCCCAGTCCAAAGGATCAAATATGACAAACAGTCATCCTCTGACAGTGTTGGACGGACCACATGTGGACCTTTTCAGACATAGCTGGTCCTTTTGAGGGACCCTGTATATGAATCGCTATTAATTAATCCACATGTTTCAGTGCAGTCCTAGGGTTGATTTTGCACCACCAGCTCACCTGACCTGCCTGCTACTGAAATGTGAAGGAATCCAGCTGAAGAAAACGGATGCATCCAAAACTCAGTTCAACACTCACTCATACCTCCTAATAGAAAAAAAACAAACAACCTTTGACCTGTTGACCTCCCCCTGGACCCCCCAGCTCACTTTAGTCATTCTTCTCCTGTTGTTTGTGTTGTTTTAAATGGTCTTTGCGTGGATAAAACTCTGAGAGCTCCATGCATCAGATCTTTCTGCATGCTGATGAGAGCAAGGTGAAGCTGCAGTGAAGCAGGTATGAATTAATCAGCGGCGGTGATGTGAGAGCTGATGGGATGCAGGGGAGGGGTCAGGAAGAACAGGCTCCTCCAACGTGTCTGATAGGCTCCATAAGTTCACAGCTGTTGCATTTTAAACTGCAATGAATCACGGTGACTCTGATGGAACTTATCTTACTCAATATCATCCTTGACTTGAGCTGCAATTAGTTTGCTCTGGTGACACTAATATATGCAAATCTATGACTGTGACTTACTTTACAGAAACAGCAAACTTTGAAACTTAACATTAGCCTTTCAAATCAGGGCTGGAGAGCTGCACCGAGTCTCTGTTTAGCCGGTAGTAGAGACTGACCTCGACCCGCTGCCGGACCGCTGACCTCTGGTTAAGATAAAGGTTTTCTGTAAGCAGTTGCATCTTTTATAGTCCACCTTGAACTTCTGACGTTAAATAATGCATTTTCAGGCTTTTTTTCTCAATTTAAAGCTGATTGTTCCATATATCTGAGGTACAATTACAGCTCAAACGAATTTAAATACAGATGATACAGATCATTTTTATTTTATTTTCATCCCTGACACAAACAGGAAGATCTATACAGCCTTCATCATGGATTTTGGTTTACATAAATAAGAACCCAAAACTCCTTTTCTCGAAAATGAGAATGGAGGGAAAAAATAAAGCAAAATCTAAGAGGTTTGTCTCTATAAAAAATGCAAACATGGTAACGAGCACAAAGCTGATCCACTGACCAGCGGCAGAGAGGCATCTGTGACATCAGCAAAGTGAGGCCATTCTTCCATTTAGCATGTTTGTATTCATGAATACACAGAGCTGTGCTGATAATCAGAACCTGCAAAACACTAGGAGAAGAAAATGCAAACATGATCACTTAAGTCAGGCGTACACTGTGTGATATTTTCAATCATTGCATGCAGCTACAGCTCACAGTGTACGACGAAACGCAGGGTTTAAAAGTTCACAGCTCACCATGTATGTTCTCACACTGTGCGGCCCGACGCACTGATGCGATCTACCTGCTCACACTCAAACCACCGAGAGACGGCGCTGGTTGGACTCGTCAGTCTGGAACAAGAAGAAGAACTCCCTTGTTTGCACATGCGCAGTGCTCGAACGTCTGGTAAATGTTCTCATAGCTCTGCTTCAAGAGCAGGATTTACCCACGAACACCTCATGACGGCCGTCTGAATTTCAAACATGTTTGATTTTCTCCCGACGTTATGATTCCTCATCAGGAGGTGATCGTTAGAGTGTATGCCCGGCTTTACCAGCTGCAATGTGACTTTCAACTCTGAAGCAGGCTGCAGGTGCAATTCCTGCTTCAACGTTTAGCAATACAGCGAAGGAAGGAAGGAAGGAAGGAAGGAAGGAAGGAAGGAAGGAAGGAAGGAAGGAAGCAAGGAAGGAAGGAAGGAAGGAAGACAATATTCGATTTCCAGTGTACTGTAAACATTTGCAGAGGTTGGTAGGAACTAGTTTAATTTACTTGAGAAGTTTAAAAAGTACTTGTAGAAGTTATTGTACTGCAATACTTTTCTCTTGTATTTGGATAAAATCTTAACTGCCTCCCATGAATATTTCCACTTAACGAAAAACAAGCTGGTTTTAACCAAAACAGCAGGCATGTTATATTTTCCTGGTTACTGAGCGACACGTTTTACTGCTGGAGCTGCAGTGTCTTGATCTAAAGCACTTCTCATGGTGATTGGCTGCTTTGAAAATCTTTTATTCACTGAATAACAAACCAACATATTTTTTCATGCTGTTTTCTATCACAATGTTGATGTTTAACCGTAGGTCTGGCTTTCAGTCAGGTGTTTTTTGTAAATTTATAGTTTTATTCTGCCTTACCGGGCAGGCAGGGGGAAGCTCAGGTGTGGTTTCGAGGGGTTTGAAGGGAGATGCATGGTTGTGTATGTTAAAAAATATAGCTTGCTGGAACCGTTTTTCCAAGATCTACTGCACCTTTAAGCCAGGCAAACATTGTACGGTTTTTTAACCTTTTCAGGACAATTCTCCTTCTCTAACGAGGGGCGATCAGCCTCTAACGACCACCACCCCATCAGGAATCGTAAGGAGAATTTCAACATGTTTGAAATTCAGTCGGCCGTCTTAAGGTGGTCGTGGGCAAATCACGCAAACAAGGATTCTTCTTCTTCCTCTCAGATGAAAACAGAAGCATGGCGGAGGTGCAATGAGTGAAGTTGAGTTTTTTCTGTCAGACCGTAGTAGCCATGTTAGCTCAGCCATGTCTTTGTCCAAATACGTCGTCTCCTTTTCTTTTTAGGGCTTTCAGCACAAAATTGCCCAAATTTCCAAGGCAGCGCGTTTCACTCTAGTGAGCTTCATATTCCTCTTCTACTGGTTTGGCTTCCGGATAGACGAGTCAGAGTAGCGCCACTTCACTGCGTAGCTAAGTCCCACCTGGTTTTTAGACATACAGTGTGAGCAGGTAGATCAGCTGCGTGCAACAGTTGAAAAAATCCAACAGTGTATGCCCGGAGAATAAGTGAGCCTAAAAACAGAACATCTGACCACACGCCTTCCTGTTTCCCTTCTGTTTTATTTGTTGTCCTGTTACTGAAATGTGCTAATCACATCTTCTCATCTTGACTTGTTTGCCTTTAAGCTCTGAAAGCAGCTCCTCTGGTTTCCAACTGATAAACCTTCAGCTGAACCAAAATGTTGCAGCCAGAGTTCTGATGAAAGTTACTTTTATTGTATCTTTCCCTCACTGGCTTCCTGTTAAATCCAGCATAGGTTTTAAAATCCTCCTCACATACGGCCAAGACAAGTTTATTAATAAAGGTCATTTCAGTAGCAAAACAAACAAAGCAGGCAATAGATTTTCAACATCAGTCCTTTTTCCTGGAGATGTTCTTCAGGTGATAGAAGGTCCACTGTGTTCCTGTCTCTATGAGCCTCTGAAGGTTCAGGTCTGAGTCCATCACTGCATCCAGATCTAGAGCCTGGTTGCTGCTTTCTAGCTGGATTAGCTGAAACTGGGTGTTAACTTTGAAACTCTTTCTTTCGTCAGAAAATTCACCCGGTGACACGGTAATGTAAAGCTGGGTGTCGTTATGGTAACTAATGTTATTGTTAATTAGGATTTGAGTCAGGGGGAGTATGGAGATACTGAACAGGAGGGGCACCAGAATGGAGCCTTGAGGAACCCCACATGGGATTTCTCTGGTCTCTGATGTTTAGTTACCGACTGACATTAGAAAGTCTGCGTACTTTTCACATCTAAGCATCAAATAACCAAACTCCATCTAATATCAGTGATCTGATTGGTCCTAGCAGAGAACCTCTCAGGCCCTGATCTACCACGATCTCTAATAAGCTGCACTACATTGGGCATATTGCAGGGAAACACGGTAAGGCAGGCGGGTGAAAGCATACCGCATCTTGTCAGGTTTGGACCAGGGGGAACCGTCACTGGATCGGGTTGGTCGCTCTGGTCCAGTCAGCAACCCCAAATGTGGTCACCGTATGAACGTAGCATAACAGTGGCTAGCGTCCAGCAACGGCGTCCTGCACAAGCATTGGGGGGTCGAGTCGTTCATGTGTCAGGGTAAATGCACAGGGGGGAGGGACAAGCAGATAACCATGATTGACGTATCATGGAACCAATCATGTACAACAGACCGTGATTTTTTATTTTTTTTATACTCTTTATTTAACATTTTTCATTACAATAAAACATACAACACACACAGAACTTGGGGCACTAATACTGATAAGTAGAAAGACAGAAACAAAATAATACATTACAAGATGATAAACCTAGTTATGCGTCCTTGCTCTTGTACGTCAGCCATTTAGACCAGCGTTTGTTGTATGAATGTCCTTTCATACGTAAAAGATATGTCAGTTTTTCCATAGAGTGAATCTCCTCCACGACATCTCGCCAGTGGTCCAGCTGGGGTGGGAGTTTCTTTAGCCAAGACCGTGTAATTGCTTTTTTGCTTGCAATTGACAGAACTCTAAAAAGGTACTGATCTTCTTTTTGAAACACTTTTCCAGACATCAATCCCAGCAGAAACAACAGACCGTGATTTTAGTTTCACTTCCAGACTTTCTATTTCACTACTTGCTAAGCAGCTGTGTGGAGATCTTTAAGCCACATGGTAGAAAATGCATCATTAAAGATCTCCTACTGCCACTTTAAGTGACTCTGGAGGGATTCCCAGCAGATTTCTGCCCCCCATTAAAATATTTGATCATGCTTCATTTTATATGGTTTAGTTCACATTAGAAAAAGCCCAAACACAGAAGTCTGGGCTGGTTTACAGCGAAGGCGGGAGTCTATTCAGCTGATCTACCTGTGAATCCAGCAGCGTCCAGAGGGGAAGACCTGCTAAAGGCTTGACAGGCTGACCTGTGTCAGCAGGTTCCTGAATCATTGATGGGCTGATGATCTCCTCATTGCTGCCTGGTTTCTGCAGCCAGATATCAGTGACTACAGTCCATTTAGCTGCAGCTCCTGTTTTGGAGCTTTTGGAGCCTGTAAAGAGAGGCTTTCTTTGATAGCCCTGTCTGCAACATGTGATGAGCAGCAGCAGAAACAATGGGAGGTGAGATGAAACGTTCAAGGCCCGATTCCTCCAGCAGCTCTCTGCCTGCTTTGAGCTGCAGGGGGCACTGTTGTCCCATCTACTGAGCCATCTGAACAACACAGAGTTGGACATGAACTCACAAACATGCTCTCAGAGTCTATTTAATGTGGCACAGGCTGCAGAGACGTCCTTTCATTATGTCACCATGTTCAAAGAGCGAGCGGCAGATCAAAGTCTGATTATTCTAACTTTTACATGAAAAGTGTTTATCTCTTTTAACAAACCAAAATAACAGGAAATAGGTGCAAAATTCAAAGCAGCACAACCGAAGAGGAAACGGTTAACAGGTAGGAATAAAAACGTATGTCTGCATATCCTAATTGGCCACAATAGGCGGCGTGTTTGTGAAGAAAGGGCCAGCCTCTGTTTGGTGGCTGATAAAAGTGAGGGACGACAACAAAAGGCAGGAATCCGGCGAAGGCAGCTGACAGTTCAGCAGCAGAGTGGAGCCGCAGCTACATGTAGAAATGAAGTTTAATTGTCTTTCTGCGTCAGATGGATGGACAGCATCCGGCCGGCTGCAGGAAATTGCTGCTGCTGCTGAGAGCGAAGGCGTGCATTCACACAGCCTGATCTGATTCTAATGAAACTCTGACTGCTCACACTTTCTGAACCACATGCTCACTTTTAGCTGAATTACTCTGGCTAAGCAACAGTGGTTTCATCTGGGCCTACAGGCTTTCTGCTTGGTGTTGAACAGCCATCACACTGATGGGAGCATCACTGACAGGCTTATTTTAAACAAGAAACACCAGAAACTGCAGCTGATTCTATTTCATGGACCTGATTATTTTAATTCACGTTCAGTTCTGATTATATCTTGTTTATTTGCAGTCAGTTAATCCTCCTCTTGAGCTTCGACTTTGTAACTTCAAAGTGTTTTTACGCTGAGCTGCTGATGGACTCCGAGTGTTTGTGCCGTAAATCCTCCTGTCAGCTGGCAGCTCAGGCTGCCTGTCATGGCCGCCTTACCCACCATAAACCATCTGCTGTGGCTTTGTGACGACTGTGATTGTTTCAGCGGTGGGTTGTCTTCAACCATCCACGCCATCACAGTCTCAGATCACCGCAAAAAGTAAACAAGCAGAAGGTAAAATAATGAGGATTTGCACTTTATTTGAGGAGAACAGTAAAGTAATGTCCCAAAGACAGGAAAAAAAAATCATTATCTAGTTTCAGGTGAACAATTTTCTTTCAAGTTTCTGATTTTAGGAGCTAATCTGCTCTTTCTATTGGCAGATATTACATGCACTATACTTGAGGGCACTTTCCATTGACCTTCATTAATTTCTATAGTCTATCCCCAACCCTTACTCTAACCATCACCTACCCTAAACCTAAATCCTAACCCTAACCCTAACCCCAAAGCCCTACCCTAAGCTTAAATCTAAACACTAAACCTAACCCCATCCCAACTCCTCCTAATGGGGACCAGTTGTTGGTCCCCACAAGTACCTATAAATCCCCATATTTAGCAGATTACTGGCAAATTGTCCCCACATGGTAAGACGTACACACACACCTGTTTCCAGCAGATCAACATGGCTTCCTGCGTGTTTGTGAACGTTCAGATCCAGCGAGGTGAAGTTATCCTGTCGCTGCCTCTATGCAGTCTCACTGAGCTACTTCCTGTTTATCACCATAGCTCCAGGAAAGAAAGAAAAAGATCCTCAGAACACAACTGCATGACACTGAACAGCTCAGATTTTCCATTGTTGTTGTTATTATTTATTAATTTTAATATTTTTTATCTTCTTTATTTTTACTTTTTAGTGAAGTGATGAATGTATTCGTTCTTAGCCTGTAATCAAAGTTATATTAACCTCCTGAGTTTATTTTTCCAAAGCTTCCCCTCGGCTGGGTCTGATATGGAAACAATCACTCCCAGTTATGGACCAATCAGGCCTGCGCTGCTTAACCTCTGCAGGTTTGAGTCAATTAATGTTCCTGATTGGGATCAAATGAAAAATGTCTCCTTTTAATTCTGACATCCACCGATTAGAGGGCCGTTAATCATCTGTTTTATAGTGACGGTGTGGTCCTGTCCCTGTGCTCCCACTGAGGCTGCACCCTGGCTGTTTGGCCGGATGATGTCCCGTTGGCTGACTGGGCTCAAACTGACTGCAGTCCAGCTGTTCAGCCTTAAGGAACCAAAATCCTTTGAATCATTTCAATTCAGTTTATTTGATTAGCGCTAATTCACATCATACAATTCATCCACATTGGTTCAAACCAGCTGATTGCATCGACTCATTGACTCTTCAGCAATCCCTCACACTAAGCATGCTTGTAGCGACAGTGGAGAGGAAAAACTCCCTTTGAACAGGAAGAAACCTCCAGCAGAACCAGGCTCAGTGTGAGCGGCCATCTGCTGAGGCCCACTGGGGTTCAAGGAGACGGAAGCAGACAAAGACATCCGTCAACCAGCTCCACAGGCGGCCCCGTCCAGGAAACGCACAGCCAGGCAGACGAGCTCCGAGCCAGCTCCCATGTCAGAGGATGAAGAGAACACATCCAGTTAGTCACAGTCAGAGAAACAGGACTACACTGGAAAACAGGCCAAGCTCCAACATCTAGAAACAAAGGTGTTGATGGCAGCAGCACAGCTGATATTTCTCTCCAGGATGGAGTCCCAGCCAAACAGGAACAGACCAGATGAAGCTACTATGAGAAAAGCAGAGAGAGCAGAACGTTAGAGATTGAACTAACAGATTCTGCAGAGTGGGAGAATAGAGATAGAATGAAGCAGAATGATGAAAAAGGGGTCCCTATGTCCTCCAGCAGTCTAAGCCTATAGCAGCATAACTATAACCATTGAGCCGTTCTCAGATGCATTTGGAAGTTTTTCTTACTTTTTCAGTAAAACGTTGAAGCAAAAATCAAGTTGTGATTAAATATCTGTCTGACTCTATTCTTGCAGAAAAGGTGGAGAAACCTAACGATGAAGAAATCCATCAGGCGTAAAGCGTCAGAGGTGCGAACATTACCCCTAAAGGCGTCTACCTGGAAACAGCTCTACATCAGAAGACTGGGGATATGCAGGACACACACCATGTGTGTGAGTGAAAATGGCTGTAATAACTGTGAGCCTCAGCGCATTGCTCAATGTTGACATTAAAAAATCTTACCTTATCCAAGTTGAGTCTGCTGCTCAGTGGGTTCGCTCTGAGGCGCACAGGGAAAATAGGGCTATTTCATGTGATGCCTGCTATTAGCTGTCATCACATGAGATAGGATTTTATCCTCAGCGTTTCAGAGGAAGGTGCTGGAAGATAGAAAAAGAAGACCTCTACAGCCTGTGCACCGAGTTCTGAGTAATAAATATTCAACAAACCTGACTTTGATTTAAAGATGCTCTTATTTTTGCAAACATTCTAAAAGCCTTGAAGGGTTTTATCCATAAATACGCTGTAGATGCTCAGATTAAAGTAGAGCGGACGTTGGAAATTAGGTTTGTGTTTATTTCTATAGGTAAATGAATTTATATATTTTCTTTGATTTGAGATTCAGAGCATGTTACACAACATTATAATATCATTAATCATGGAGAAGAGCACACAAGGCTCTCAATCCCTGCAACCACCTTCAAATGAAGGAACGTTACTGAAAGTCCAATGTTTCAAAATAGTCTTTCCTGCTTCATTAAGAAGAATTTCCAAAAACATTATTTGAAGACAACATTTGACTTTCTTCATAATCTAAAATCCTTGAGAAATGAGGTGACATATTCTCCCAGTTCCAAAGCCTTTGATGGGGCCAAGGCTGTAGGTTAAACGGTCTCTGAGGAATCTGGACTTTCTGCTGGGAAATCATCCCAATGAGAACTTACTGTGACATTTTCACGAGATGTCGGTAAGAATCCATGCAATCCAAACATACAAAGAAATCAAACCATAGATGTCCAGAAATGACATGTTTGAGTTTCTTCTGGAAGAAACCTATTTCATCCAAACAAGTGGAAGAAACTGGGAAAAATGTGTTTCTTTTCGTTTCTTCCAGAGGAAACAGGAAGAAAGTTCTGTTAATAGATCCGATTTTGGAGGATAGTTTCATTGGAAAGTTAACTCCCTATATCCACCAGGCTACATAAGGAGAAATCTTAATGAGAATACACACAGTAACACATATTGATAAATTCTTTAATTAATTGTATTTAATACACGTCTAGATGAATTAATAACTATTGATCACATCTGCAAACTCAGATTCCAACAGCCGGTTTCTTTCTCTTTCATTTCTTCTTATTGAACACCACCTCAGGATTACTACTGGGTCTGGGTCTGCTGAAGGCTAAATATCCAGCAAAAGAAACTAAACTTTCTAGTTAATTTGACCTTCAAGTATTTATCTGGGAAAAAACATGAAAAAATCCTGTAAAATCTGAAGGAAACTTCCAGCTCTGCCATTCAGCCTGACTGACTTTATGAAAAACTCCAGAAGACTCAGATGGAGGCAAAAACAATCACCTGGATGAAAGACTACATGACAAACAGACCACAGGTTGTTAGACTGAAGGCTCAGCGGTCTGATCCAGCACTACAGGTTAGTCTCTCCATTCCTTTTTATGGTGTGCTCACACCTGAATGACTGAGCTTCAATTACAATGAAGTCAGAAGAAGAACATTTGAAGAAAGGGACGCTCTTTAGAGCTTCAAGGAATAGTACACCCAAAACATGATTAGCCTTCATTTTCTACTCACCTCCATGCTGAACAACACT
>NW_015151745.1:85620-89584 GCF_000732505.1 Cyprinodon variegatus
AGTGTTGTTCAGCATGGGGGTGAGTAGAAAATGAAGGCTAATCATGTTTTGGGTGTACTATTCCTTTCATGGATGTCTCTAATAACAGTCTTTTTTATTCTAATATTAGAAGCTGTTTTACCAAACACTTTCTTATTGTAACTTTAGGAATTTCCTGGATGGAGACTTTTTTCTTGAGTAAACATAAGCCGAAGGACTCTTGACTGACTGGTTACACCTCACAGCTACTTTACCAATAAACCGTATTTGCAGCAGGTGTCAAATATTTCAAGTGCAGCTTTATTACTGGAGTATTTTACAGGGAATTTTAAAGACGGGTCATTGTCAGTTTTGTTTTCCAATCAAAGCGTTAGCTTTGGTGATAAAGTTCAGACAAACCTACAGCTGGATATGTTAGGATAGGTGACTGCACATTGGTTAGGAAAGAACAGAGAAAAATAGAGACTCTTTATGAGGAAGAACAGCAACATGGAAGATCTTAAACATTCAGAAAAACCAAAATATGAAGTAGGATCAAATAGGTGCTTGTGCAGACGAAGGGAGGGGAGTGGCTTTGACTTAATTAGAAGCTAATTTAGGCTAATTTGTGATTAATTAAAGTATTGAAGCTGTTACTCTATGGATAGCTCTGATTACCGTCAGTCATTTAGATTCTGCTGCCTGGACGGACAAAAACAAGCATTAATGCAGCAGAGTGTGAGTGGCACCAATTTGACCAAAGTGGAACAAATCCAAGATAAAAACTGGGCTTAATTAGAGCGGCAGAGGCTGCCTGTAGCTGTCATCACTACATCACTCTAACAAGCATGCAGAGCTGATCACTGACAGCTGGGATGTCTCTGCTTTAAGCATCAACTTTCATCCATCTTCCATTTTCTCACTGAAACAGTAGATGGAGGGTGGGGGTGGTTATTTAGAAACATGAGCCAAACGTTTCAGAAATGACTCCAAACTGTGTTAGACTAATCAGGTCAGCCTGGCCCTAAAATCTCCCATCGTTCCCCAGAGACACCAGCTCCATTCATTTGTTATGCTGCTTTGCTCAGTCCATCGCTCTAAGGCAGGGATGGGCCCCTCCAGTCCTCCAGGGACGCTGTCCTCTGTGCCGCACTCCTGAATCAAACGACTCATCCTCAGTGTGCAGCGTCTCCATGGTCACCGTCTGATTCAGGTCAGCAGGAGCAGGAACACATCTAAGGGAGCCATCGCTGTCATATTCAGATTTAAAACTTCTAAAAGTTCTTTAAATATGAAATTATTCCATCCTGTTCAATAAATGATCAGTGTTTTTAATTCAGAGTAATTTTCATGTGAATGTTCTTTACTGGAGGCATCCATGTTTGTCAAAGAACACTACTGCCACCTACTGGTTAGTGACGTCACGGTGCGGTATCAGCTGTTGATCAAGTCCCAGTGCTGTATCTGGTGTTTGTCACAACGCGCTATTATCCAAGTCATCTTGAAAACATTCTTCTTCCAAATGTTGGCTACATATTACGGGTTTTTTCTCTGGCCAGAAGTTCGATGGCAAATCCTCCCTCTTCAAGTTGGCGATCCAACGACCAACCCGTCCGTGGAGGATCAGGAATCAGAAAGGTGAAATAACTCTTTTTTTCACTTTTACCCGATGTATTCCAGCATCCAGCTGCCATGCACGTGGGCATTGTCAGTTTCACTATAGCTCTGGTGAATTTCAATGGTGAAGTCCTCTGGAAATCTTCAATAATTGTTGAATTGAAAGGAAGAGTCCTGCTATGTGTTTTTCATTTGCTTCCTGTGTGTTGTACTGTATCCTGGCTTAGATCCAGTACTCAGGAAAATGTTGATGTTTTGTTTTATTGTAAAGTACTTTCTATAAAACATAATGAAAACAGTTTAACTTTCTTACTTTGAACCCCATTAAAGAGAATCCAGAGTCTCTTTCTTGTTTCTCGTCTTTGACAGCAAGATGACAGCAATGTTCAAACCCTTTTCCTCCACATTTTCATTCCTGCAGGGCATCACACACGGCTCTTCCACTACAGTATTTCCTCATCCTTTTTAAAGTGAGGAAATGGGGAGCCTCTCTGCAGGCCTGAGGCATCCAGAGCTTCCTGCTAAACACAACTGCTAATGGAACCACGGCTAAATGAATGGGCAGCAACTGCATGAAGTCCCCAAGGCTGCAGAGAAAAACCCTTTAATTTGATACATTCCTTTCCAGTAGTTATCCATACTGTAAGCTCTGTGACCATTTTATACTGCAGCTGTCAGCGCTGCGTAGCTGCATTCACTGCATGTATGGAAATCACCTTTATAACCTCAGCAAGACAATGATTCAGTTGACCATCGTTCCATTAGGCACAGAACCCGTTTTAAAAGGCCCCGCATTAAATTGTACATGCTTTAGCTTTGATTACATTGCACTGCTACTGTAGCTGTAGCATCATTTTAACTTAACTTTATCTTGTGTGAATCATAGGAGATTCTATAGCATGCTGTGGGAATACCAGAGCCGGATCGACCCGCTAACTTAAGTGATGCCATTGAACGCAACATAAGGACGTCGACACACCGCGCCACTCACTATAGATCTAACAAGCAGAATCAACTCTGTTTCCATTTGATAAACATGGAGCAGTTCTGGTGAGAGGGATTCAGACGGATAATAGAGAGCAAACATAAAGCACACTGACTACGCCCTGGCTTCCTTCCATGTTGCTCTCCGTTGTTTACTTTCCTGATTTCTGTCGCACAGGTGACCTCATCAACGCTAACCCAACATGATGGTGTCACCAGACACGAAGCGACGGGGGGACAGAGGCCACACAGCTGCCAGCGAGGGGATAGACCTGCCTTTTTAGCCAGTGGGAAGGGAGCCAGATGCCGATTGTTGGGTCAACCCACGTTTGAAAAACACGCCTTAACCTGCTATTTTCAGTGGAAAAGAGGCTTCATAAACACAATTACTAACTGACTGACTCAAAGCTTCATACGTAATAAAGACGCTACAAACATTCAAAGTAGGAAAGTTAGCGGCTGCTGCAAGTAGCTGAAGATGGCAGTCTACTAACATTAGGGTGACCAGATGTCCTACTTTTCAGTCCTAACAAAATGTCCAGGGGGAATTTCAAAATCGTACCAGATTTTGGTGGACTACAGTGCAGAACATAATCAAAACAGGGAGCCAGCACGGGACGGAGCGACTGAACCTGACCCAGTAATGGTACCTGCCTCTCAGTGCTTCCCCCCGTCTGCCTTGCCTGTCCCCAGCTCCCCTCCTCCGGCTGAGGACAGGCGGCTCATGGGTCTGCTGAGGTCCAGTCCAGTCAGTGGCCCAGTAGTCGACACTCCCCCCACTAAAAATGCTATGTTTTGATGCTGATGTTATTACCATGTGGTATGCTGGTAAAGATTCCCAGTCATCCAGGTCATAGTCATTCCAAAAAAAAAAAAACATTGCCATGGATGAATGGACATTAAGAAATGTACTTGTTTATAATTAATTTGTAATTGTTAATATAAGTGCTCTTTGAGCTTCATAGAAGATTACGCTTTGTTGCCCTGTTTGTCCCTACACGGTGCCTGTCCCACAGTGCCTCACGCCGCCCAGTCAGTAGTAGCAGTGTCATGATCTGCTGTGATAGCTGGCCTCAATTATTCCTGCCTTTCACCTGCTTTACTCTTTCCAGCTCCTAATTATCATTCATCTCATCCACCTGCCAGTTTCCCTTATATTGGGCTCAGTTCCAGCTATCATGGCCAGATCATTAGTTATTTATTTTCTGTTCAGTCTGTCTGTCCAGTTTATGCAGTGGTTCATGTCCTAGATCCTAGCTGCCAGTGGAAAGATGGGTTTGTGTTTGTCTCGTCTCCTGCTCGTCCACTGTTCCTCCCCCGTGGAGTCCTCTGGGTTTTTGGCTCTGTATGCGGGGAGGATCAGTTTTTATTCCAGTAAGTCTGGCTCCAAGGAGGAGACCAGTTT
>NW_015151745.1:90132-93637 GCF_000732505.1 Cyprinodon variegatus
AGGTATGTCAGATTACATTTTCAGGAATGTCCTGAAACACATGGCATTCTGGGGGATGTAGGAAATCATTCCTACCTGTCAATCTCTATAACTCCTCCCTGAAGTGATTCATTTTATGTATATATTATGTGTATATATTTTATCTCTTTTTATTCTTATTTTTTATCTTTATTATATTGTATAGTTGGATGTGTGTATATATATAAAACTAACTGGAGCGTGTAACAAAAGTAATTTCCCTCTGGGATTATTAAAGTATTTCTGATTCTGATTAAGCCTCTCAACCTTAAACTAAACTAGGGATGACCCATTTGTAGAGGTTAAAGGTTATGTTTTAGGGTTATGGTTACAGTTAAGACTTAGGCTGTTTTTCTTTTGGTCCTTGTTTTAGAAAGGTTAACAAAACACTCATTAAACATGAGCAATGGTTTGCATGTGAAGCTGTTTGCAAGAAACACTTTAGCTTGGCCCTATCTGCAGAGATGGAGTTCTGGAACTAGTTCTGGTTTCTGGATCATGGAGACCAGCGATTTTCCACACAGACAGAGATTTTACTGATCCCTCTGTTCCCAGAGATGAATTATTATTTTAATCCATCTGTGTCTGCATCTAATGTCCTCTTAAATGATTTGTCCCAGCTGTCTGTCCTCACATGAAGATAAATCTGTTACAGCTGCTGTGGCGATGATAAAACATCTTTTAATAAACACCTGGATACCAACGGTATTTGGATTTAACTTTTTTTGAGTTATCATTTGCTAGAAGAGTGAGGTAAGGTTTTCCATATTATTTCTGAACTGCAAGGTTATATTGTTCTTACCATTTGGAGCACCAATGTTAGAATAAAGAAGCGAGGATCTTAGAAGAGAAGAAAGCCCCGATCATTGAATGTATGCCTGTGCTCACCGCATTACAGGAGCCAATGGCCACAGGAGGATATGTTAAACAAGGACTGAGGAGATTAAAAAGGCTCCCTGAAATAAGAAACTACAGTGACAGCTCAGTTATTCCTCAGGATGCTTCATCAAAATATACATCTACACTGTCACAGCAGTTGCAGATGGAAAGATGGATGCCGCTCTGCGCGTTGGACAGGTAGGAGAATACAAGATGGCTTCAGACACATGGTGAGGGATTTGGGCTGTCAGGGCTGACGTCTTTGTGAAATGGGCAGATGGAGCCGGATGAAGATATAAGGCGTGAGGAAGAGGAAAACACGAGAGAGATGGATCAGGCCGAGCCTCAGACTGATGCACAGAGTGTGAGGAATGGAGTCCAGAACAGATTCCTTTTCTAATGCTGTGAGCAAAGTTTCTTACTAATGTTTCTTTCTGTGGAAATTTATCAATTCTCAGTTCTTCACAATCACCTCAGGTTCAATATGAGTTTTTCTTCAAATGTTTAGAATGAAAGAACTGATCAGGTTCTTCCAGACGGGGCTGAAAACCTTCACAGGTCTGGGAGTCATACTGACAGATAAAGCCTAATACATAAAAGTTAGAGATGAAACAGGCTTTAATTTGGGCAAAGCAGGATGAGAGAGGTGAGTGGGGGGTGTTTGGAGTTAGGCTCACTCGATAAATACAGCTGGGTGTCATCTGCATAACAATGAAGATAAATAGTACATTTATGAGAGATTTTGACAAGTGCCAACAAGTAGAGGATAAAAGTAGGGGGCAAAGCACAGAGCCCTGAGGCACGGAGATTGTGACAGGGGATGGATCAGAGCTCAGAGCCAGAGGTAGAAAAGAAAACAGTGGAGGGGTTGTAAATGTTAGTTTACTAAAAAAGGAAGGAGTGGGAAACTGGATTGAAGGTCATGCTCATGTCCAGAATGGTAAATGGTTTGTACTGATATTGCGATTTGTTCAAGGACTTTTTAAAAAAGTGCTTTACACTTAATTAAGTCATTCACCCATTCACTCACTCCTCCTCATAGACACCTCCTGGTTCCAATCAGTCTAATTAATCACCACAGCCAAACACTCACAGCAGCACAGAACTACTCAAAACTACTCAAAACATTTAAAGGAACACTTTGTAATCAGAGTATAGCATGAAGTTAATTAAACTTCTGGGATATATATTTGGTCAGGTTAGTAGCAGAGGGGTTGTTAATCAGTTTCAGCTGCTTTGGCGTTAATGAAATTACCAACAGGTGAACTAGAGAGGCAACAACGAGACGACCATCAAAACAGGAATGGTTTTACAGGTAGAGGCCACTGACATTTTTTCCCCTCCTCATCTTTTCTGTCTCTTCACCAGTTTTAAATTTGGCTAGGTTCACTGTCACTACTGTTAGCATGAGGAGCTACCTGGACCCTACAGAGGTTGCACAGGCAGTCCAACTCCTCCAGGATGGCGCATCAATACGTGCCATTGCCTGAAGGTTTGCTGTGTCTCCCAGTAAATCTCAAGAGCATGGAGGAGATTCCAGGAGACAGGCAGTTACTCCAGGAGAGCTGGACAGGGCCGTAGAAGGTTTACAACCCATCAGCAGGATCGGTATCTGCTCCTTTGTGCAAGGAGGAGCAGGAGGAGCACTGCCACAGCCCTACAAAATGACCTCCAGCAGGCCACTGGTAAGAATGTCTCTGACCAAACAATCAGAAACAGACTTCACGAGGGGGACCTGAGGGCCCCACGTCCTCTTGTGGGTCCTGTACTCACTGCCCGGCACCGTGGAGCTCCATTGGCATTTACTGCAGAACACCGGAATTGGTAAGTCTGCCACTGGCGCCCTGTGCTTTTCACAGATGAGAGCAGGTTCACCCTGAGCACATGTGACAGACGTGAAAGGCTCTGGAGAAGCCGTGGAGAACGTTATGCTGCCGATAACATCGTTCATCATGACCGGTTTGGTGGGGGGTCAGTGATGGTCTGGGGAGGCATATCCATGAAGGGACGCACAGACCTATACAGGCTAGACAACGGCACCCTGACTGCCATTAGGTATCGGGATGAAATCCTTGCACCCATTGTCAGACCCTATGCTGGTGCAGTGGGTCCTGGGTTCCTCCTGGTGCACGACAATGCCCGGCCTCATGTGGCGAGAGTATGCAGGCAGTTCCTGAAGAATGAAGGAATTGATACCATTGATCGGCCCCCACGCTCGCCTGACCTAAATCCAATAGAACACCTCTGGGTCATTATGTTTCGATCCATCTTACGCCGCCAGGTTGCACCTCAGATTGTCCAGGAGCTCAGAGATGCCCTGGTCCAGATCTGGGAGGAGATACCCCAGGACGCCATCTGTCGTCTCATTAGGGGCATGCCCCGACGTTGTCAGGCATGCTGACATGCAGGTGTGGGCCATACAGATGACTGAATAGCATTTTGAGTTGCTGCAATGAAATTTCAGCAAAATGGACTAGCCTGCCGCATCATTTTTTCACTGACATTTTTGGGGTGTCTTTGAAATCAGCCCTCTGTAGGTTGATTGGTTTCATTTCCATCAAATGAAGTGGCATCCTTTGTTCCTAACACATCACCCAGTCCATATCAG
>NW_015151745.1:97430-98452 GCF_000732505.1 Cyprinodon variegatus
AAAGGGAGTTTTTCCTCTCCACTGTCGCTAGAAGCATGCTTAGTGTGAGGGATTGCCTTCAAGTCAATGAGTGGATGTAATAAACTGGTTTTCCTTAGAAAACTTTGAATCAATCTGACTGGATGATCTGGTGAACTGTAAAGTGCCTTGAGATGACATGTGTTGTGAATTGGAGCTATAAAAATAAACTGAAAAGAATTCAATTAAATTTACCCTCACAGGGATCAAATAGCATATAAGTTATCTGTACAAAACTTTTATGTAGTTTCTGTTCTCACTATAAGCAAAATAGAGCAGGTATGGTATGATATGCTACCACAGCTGTAAACTTCTGGCTCCAAGTTTTTTTTACAAGCTGAAGCATTTGTCCCATCCATAAATAATGTTTCTTAGCAAAGACCATGTTTATTTTAGCAGCAACATGGATCTTGGTGCAGCCGGTAAATCTCCTGCATGATGAAAGCGTTCCTCAGACACAGACAACAACAACTCCAACTAACTGGATTACAAATTAAACAGTAGAGCTGATCAAATTGGAGAGTTGTTTTCAAAATAACCGAGTATTTCTTCACACTAATGAAATGGAGAGTTTCAATATTTGATGGCTTGGTTGTATCTATCTGTTTATTCTATGCTTTCCAGCCTCATAGGAGCCTGAGTGTCTCTCCACTGACATCAGGCCCACATTTTTTATAACATTTCTTTATTTACAAGATCTTTAGAAATGGGATGGCTCACAGCCCCCATGGCTGATCTAACAGAAACATTCACTGGGAACGGATTTAATATGGAGCAACATTTGTTTTGGTGTTTTGTCTAAACAAAGAAAAAAAAAAAAAGAGAATAAAACTCCAGGCTGAATTTGCCTCATAGTGACAGCATCAGCATCTGTCTGTCTCTGTAGAGTCAGTTTTGATAAATAGATGCATCCATCTTGTGGAGCGGGGCTGTTCTGACTTTAGAGTATGCAATGTGTGTCGGATGGGAGGAGAACCTGATACATGTGAGGGCAAAAGGAGACC
>NW_015151745.1:101351-108739 GCF_000732505.1 Cyprinodon variegatus
AGGGCTTTACTGTATTAACAGGAGAAGCGGTGCAAGTGAAATTAGACTCTGCCGTCGGACAACATGCAGTAATTTATGAATCTTTTAAATCAGGATGGGTACCCATTAGCCAGCAGGTGGGTCTGGATACGGACCAGGGTCCACTGATCCCTGACCTCTGGTTTAGGCTGTGCATCCTGCAGGGTTCAGTGCATTTCTGCTGGTTGGATGGGGTGTGGGGGGGGTTTAAACCAAAATAACTAATTAATGTTAAATAAGAACTTCCAGTTAATGTTTTTGCGAATGTTTTTCTGCATTTAGAAATAAGCTAGTTTTAATGTATTTTAGGAATGAAACAATTAATCGGATAGATCCGTTATTGAAACAATCGTCGGCTAGTTTTTACTAATTGATTCATCGTTATCTGGAGTATAGAGACTAAAACATCCCTTTAGCTGACAGAGAAACCCACTTGCATTAAGGAAAAAAAAAACCTTTTCGTCTGTAAATCCGCTCTATCCAAAACAGTTTTAGTTTCTCCTGGTTTAATTTCATACCAAGTATTCTTTAAGGAACCTTTGGCTATCCGATTACTAATCGAGTAATAGAAAAATAATCGACAGATTTATGAATCGTTAGTAATCGTTAGTTGCTCTCCTTATATATTTTCTGTAGGGATAGTCTATTAAAGGGAGCTACAGCCTAGTGGTTAGGGCATAGAGCTTGGAATCCTGAGGTTGTGAGTTGGAAACCCACTCCCACAGACTGCCACTCTGGGTCCCTGAGAAAGACCCTGTTAAACCCACACTGCTCCCCATGGGGAGGGGTTAAATGCAGAGAGGGAATTTCGTTGCTCTCTTGTGAAAGTGGAATGCCAATAAAAACGCCGGAATAAAAACTAAAATAATTTAATAAAGAAACCAACTGACTGCAAAGACAAAACATTAGTGACTTAACAAACAACCAACACACTCTGGCATATAAACACTGACTGATCAGACAACAACGAAAAAAAGACAACAAGAAACTAAACAGAACATTTACATTTGCTCAATTAAATTAGAGTAAAGGAGGAAATATGATCAAATTATACTTTCAATACAAATGAACACCAGAAGCGACCTGACCAGAAGAAACTAGATACCATCTCCTCTCCAGCAGCTGCTGGTGGTTCTCCTTCAGGGCCCGCATGCGGCTCCAAAGCTGCTGGTTGCCGACCTCTAGGGTAGATAAATGAAATGATACACTTTAATCACTGATGAAAAGATGTGCTTCATCTTTCAATCACATCTTCCTCTGTTGGTTCCTTGTTAAGTTTATTAGGAAACAGATTCATAATTTGTGTGGATTTATTATTTTTTAACCTGCCAAAGACCTGATTTTTTTCCCTTTATGAGTAAAAGTTAAAGGAAAAAGCAGACATTCTTTTTTTCTATTTATCATCGTACATGACCTCATTCATAAAATAAAACCTTTAAACTATGAATGAAAGGTTACAACATCAGCTGTTGTATCAGGAGAAGATAAATCAAAGATAAGATTAGACTGTAAAGAATGACTCTGTTGTCCAAAGTCTCAGCGAAGGCTCCTGTGAGGCAGCGCAGCAGCAGGGGGCGATGGAGCTGCGGGGTAAACTGCAGCGCGTGGAGAACATTTCTGTAGAAAGTGGTTGTGTCTGTCCTGGCCAAGCAGCAGGGGTGTGAGGAGCTGAGAAGGAGCTCAAACCATGCTCTGCAAACCCCCAGAGAGAGAAGCCTCTTCATCATCTACTAGCCCATGGCGGTCGCTCTCATGTGGGGCGAGAACTGAGCCCATGCCTCCTCACCGCCTGCAGGATAACCGACAACTCCTGCAGAGATGACATCACCCAACAAAGAGGGCGAGAAGAACATTTCTGCTACATATTATCACATATAACTTCCCACATGAGAAACGCTGCATGGAATGTATTGAAATGGACATGAAATTTGTTAAATGCATCATAAAACAACAGTGAAGAAAGAAAAACGACTACAGTAAGGCACAACCACTGTTTCCTCTGAAGGTTTAAACTGCTTCTCTTTGCTATTCCCAAATCCTGTTCAAGTAGTTTCCACTTGATTCACTGCAGCAGAGGAAACCCTGACTGGGTTTATCATCTATGTGCATCTAAAGAAAGGTCTGTGATGGTGTCCACTGAAGGCCACCAGCGTCCATCGCTTCCTAGATCTGTTCAGAAGGCAGAGTCGGCAGAGACCATCAGGTTTCCTTCTGAGAGGAAGATGAGGAGGGTGACAAAGATTAGTTACTGCCCCTAAACAAACATCTGACCTGAGAAGCACAGCTTGTTGATAAGCTGGTTCATGGTGACGATGAATGAAAACATCTTTAGATTACCAGTCCATGGTCCTAAAAAGGCCTATGTCCTGCTTGAAGCCTCTTTTCCACTGAAAATAGCAGGTTAACACCTGTTTTTCAAACATGGGTCGACCCGCTAACAATCAGCATTTGGCTCCTTCCAACTGGTAAAAAAGCTGGTCTAACCCCTCAAAGGCAGCCGCGTTTCTGGTGACATCATCACCCTAGGTTAGCATTCATGATATTACCAGTGCAACAGAAATCAGGAAAGTAAACAATGGAGAGCAGCATGTAAGGAAGCTAGGGCGTAGTCAAGTCTATTTTTCATACAAAGCTAAATGCATAAACATAAAAATCTGACGTCTTGCGCATGCGTACTGACTCTCTTGTTCCCACAGCATGCCAATCAGATCCAAGGAGATTTTAACGTGGGTCACTTGCCGAGTCATTTGACCGGGGTAGACGCGCGTATGTGAGCTGTTCCCACTGCCAGTAACAGCTGATTGTTCCCAAGTTTATAGGGGTTTTTCAGCCAGTGGGAAAGGGGTATGAATGGCCGTTGATGATTGTGGCTCAAAGGTGAGATGAAGCAGCCACCTCTGGTTTTTAGCTAACACCTGCCTGTGAGTCTTCTCACTCCGTTTAGTCTTCAGAAATGGGGAGATATGGCTAGAAAGGTATGACCCTTTGAAATGCAGGATTGATAGAAAATGACCATTATGAAAGTATTATTATTATGACAGCATAATTTCCTCATGTTTTTGTCCAGAATTGAGTTTAAAAGGCTTAAAAAAGATGCAGGATGGAGAGCACTGCTCTGCGCCACACCCTTCTTTCAGAAAATCCATAATAGAGACACATTCAGCATTTCTCTCACTGGGATTACACTCCTGGTTCCCACAGTCAGACTCTGGCAACTATTTTCTTAGGTTTTATGGCCAGTTGCCTTTCATTCCCTGACCACCTGAACCTCCACCATCATCATCCTCTCCCTCCAGCTGCACAGGTTCAGCTCTGATACTTCAAATGTTGAAATGTGTGTCTCTCACGATCAAAGTAGAGATCCATGGAGAAAGATATCAGAAACATGAGCTAACACTAGCTGTTATCAGCAAACAGCCCAACGGTAGGTGCTGGTGGTCTTCCCTGCGTGCTAATACAGCTGTTGGAGGCTAACGTGTCTGCACACGGACGTTACTGGTCAGATAAGCACCGGGACATTGGCCAGGAGAATCTGAGGATAAAGCAATTTGGAAGAAAATAGTCCTAAGTCATCAGTCAAAGGAACTCCTGGTTGGTTTCAGAGGAACAAAGTAAACATCAAGTAGAGGCCAGTCGATCACCAGAAGAACTTAAGATCAATTACCCTTATAGGAACTTTAACCAAGATTGGGAGTCAGCTGTTGTGGATGAATGCAACAACACGACATCTATGAAATCCCAGAACATTTCTTCCTTCCTTTCCAGGTGCCAAATTAGGCTAAAACTCCCGTTAACATCCTCCTTCATTGGTCAATTTAAAGAGAATAAAACAGATGATGGTTCATTTCTCCACAATGAGTCTTATGAAGGCTTACCCAAACAAGCCGCTTCTCACTGCTAAAGCCAGGCCAATCGTTGCACTTAGCTACAGCTCAAACTGTACGATGAAACTGCAGGGTTTAAAAGTTTGATGCTCATTATGTTTGCTTCTCTGATGCGATCTACATGCTTACACTGTATGACCAAAAACAACACGTCGGACTTAGTGCAGAGAAATGCTGCTGATCAGACTCGTTTGCACATGAGCAATGCGTTAGGTTCTGGTAAATCGGCTGGTAGACTCTCTTAGCTCTGCTTCAACAGCAGCATTCGCTCACGAGGGCCGAATGAATTTCAAACATATTTGGTTATCTCTCGACCGTATGTTTCCTGATCGGGAGCTGGTTGTGAGAGGCTGACCGCCCCTCATTACCCTCCGTATACTACACAATGAGGCTGATTCAAAAAATGTTCACATGACTGGAGATTTGGACAGAAAAGGGCAAAAACTAACTTCCAAAAGTCTGTCTCAATCCGGAGGCTTTAGGGTCTGGATTTAATGTTTTTGCCACACAGAACCACACAGAACAAGAAACAACATAATTTAATAATATCATGTTCAAGTAGATTGTAAAGGTGGAATATTAAATAAGTCCAAGTGGCCGTATAAAAACGAATCTAAAAAAGTTATAATTTCTTAAAATCAGTGCAGATTCAGGTAAATAAGTTTATATGGCGATGAAAGAGGAGTTTTTACCCTTGAAATGAGATAATCACATATTCCATCCATCCATTTTCTAACTCGCAAGGGGTGCTGGTTCCTATCTCCAGCAGTCAATGGCCAAGAGGTGGGGTCCACCCCGGACAGGTCGCCAGTCCATCGCAGGGCAACATAGAGACAAACATAGAGAAGCCAATGAACCTAACAGTCTTGTTTTTGGACTATGAGAGGAAGCTGGAGTACCAGGAGAGAACCCACGTATGCTCGGGGAGAACGTGCAAAATCCATGCAGAAAGACCCCGGGGCTGGGAATTGAACCCAGAGGCAGCAGTGTCACCCAACTGTGCCACTGTGCAGCCTTTATCACATATTATTCATTTCAAATAACATTATAGCGGTGTTGTCTTGTTCTTTTTTTAAATGTAAATTCTCATCTTTCAGGGGTAAACTATCTTACCTACCTGCTCAAAGCACGAAAAACTTGACTTATATTTTAATGTTTGTAGAGTAAGCTTTCAGTACAGAGGCCCTAACAGTGACCAGCAGCATTTCTACAGGGGTGTTGGCCCCTGTTGACCCCTGTGTAGAACGGCCCAAAAGCTTCAAATATAAATGATTGAGTTGAAATGATCCATACCAGCTCCTGGTTCTGTCAGGAGGAATGGGCCACGGTCGAGGAAACCACTAAGGAATAGAAGTGTGAGGATGTCAAACAGGTCTGACGCCAAACAACATCCTGCAGTACAGGCGTCTCCTCAGATCCTGCTGACAGATTTATGGACATCATCTCACTAAACATGATTCTGATGGTGTATTTCGAAGGGGCTGATGGCCAGAACATATCAGCATTTGGAAGCTAATCTTTGGTCATTAAAGTTTATTTCTACGAGAAAACAGTTTCTGCAGAACCACAAGAAGATGTGCAGGAGCGTCTGCAGGAGTGGACTCACTCTGCCCAGGCTGTGTGTGGATACGGACCGCGGGGAGATAGAGGGAGAGAGAGAGAGCAGAGAAGTTATTTACTGGAATGAAATGAGGCCATCTTTGGAGACGGTGCTGGAAAGTGAAAGAGAAAACATTCCCGCAGGCCTGTTATTTGATTTAGATGATCTTTATGGCCCGATATAAACCGATGGGTCCGCTCCCCCCCCCACAGTTCTACAGCTTTCTCTAACCTACATTTGCCCTCTTCCTAGTCCTCATTCATCCTCCTGTTCTCCTCCTGCTGCTCTCTGTGGGGTTCGGCCTTTATTTCAGAGCCTCCTTTACTGTTACTGTCTGGATGGTTCTGACCAAAGCTCGGTGTTTTTTCCTCACTTAAAGACCCAGAGAAGCGCTGGAGGCTCACACATGGTCTTAAAGGATTTCTGCTATCCTCAAACTCATGTTTTCTCTACAGGTTCTGACCTACTACAGTAATTAAACTTATAACGTATAACTTCTCCCAAATGTCTAATCATAACATTAAAAGCTGTTCAAAGAAGAATTAAACATTTAACCAGACGCAGCTGGATAATAGAGAGCGCTAGGGCGCCGCCCAACCCACCCAATGACCTCATCGGATTGGTGACGTATTTCAACCCTAGGGTGAAAAATCTTTTCCAATTGACTCTCGTTAGGGTTATACATGCGCAGCAGCTCCTCGGCAACACAGAAGTATAGGAGAGCCCTGGGCATACGAGAGCTGCGCCCTCAGGCGCATGATTTTGGTGTTTGGCTTGATTACTCATTTCAATCACCTGTCTAGCTCTGTTCTGTTTTCCCATCACTGATACACACCCATCTGATACACCTGCTCCTGCTTCTATTTAAACTCCTTGGTCCCAGCCATCAGTGCCAGATTATTCTTGAGCCTTCGGTGTAGAGAGTACTAATAGTGTTCTGTTTGCCTGATCCTGATTCATTTCTTTGGACCTTTGAGCCTGCCTGCATCTGTCTGATCTGTTTGCCTGACCTGTCTTTGGACTCTGCCTCTTCACTTTGCTCTGTGGATCACCATGTCTTCCTTCCTCTGCTCGAATCTGATCTCCCGTCAGTTCTGCAGCCTTCTAGGCTTCCGCATCTGGAGATCTCTAGGCAGCACCCTCTGGCTCTTGCTAGCCAGCCAGCTGGATTCATACCTGTTCTCTGGGCACTAACTGAACTATCAAACCAGGTTAGTAACTCACACGTCAGTGTATTCTCATTATGAGTTCGTATGAAATCGTACGAAAAGTTATGCACCGTAATTTTGTACGTTTTGGATGTTTTTTTCATTGTATGCGCATCTTACGCACCATTCAAGAACATAGAATATAAATTACAATTAGCCCTAACCCTAACCCTAACCCTAAGATATAAAACAGCAAGCAACGTAGTTAGAGACATGAATAAGTGATGATTGCACTGTTTTTTCCAGTTTTACGTCCGTCCGCGGATCTGCTTTTTTTTTTCTGTCTGCCAGCACATGCGCACTGTTCTGTTTTTTTGAGGAAAAACGTCCAAAATGTACGAAATACTGTGCATAACTTTTCGTACGATTTCATACGAACTGATAATGAGAATATGTTGCACACGTTCATAATCATCCTCAGATTATTGTAGTCAATAACTGGGTCCTACTCTTTCGTCACAGTTGTAGTTTGAGTGATTGACAGGTCGAGTCATGGGAGGGAAAGAAACTTCAAAGACAGATGGAGACGGTTCACTCTGTCTTTTTCCAGGACCTGGTATAGCTACAAGGCTAGACTTACTGTCCAGTAGTCCTCTGATTCAGCCTCTGTTTTTTTTTTAAATCAGACTCAAACTTATTGAAATCTGTACAGTAGAATTCAAGATAACTGTTCCTAAT
>NW_015151745.1:111011-111947 GCF_000732505.1 Cyprinodon variegatus
ACACACACACAGGGGGGTTCATCGTTCATCAGATTAGGGCTGAGCTGTGAGGCATCAATTAAACAGAACCAGAGGGTCTCAGGACCTTATTAATGCTAATATTAAGGAGGCAGCAGACCTCATTATGACTACAGGTGTCCTGAGGTGATTCATAGCCAGATTAATAAATTCATCTAATCCCCAGTTTCCCCAGCTTCACACAGACTGTGCTTCATGTCATTCCTTAGGAAACTAGTTTAAAAATAACTGTTCTCTTCACTCTTTCCATGTCTGACTTTCTCCTGATTAATTTTTTTTTAAAGATTATTATTTTTTTATCTATCAAACAGTTTTATTGTCTTTTTAAGTCAATAACTGGATGCAATCTGCTGGATTGACTGGATTATCTGATAAATTGTCCCTTAAGATGAAATGTTTTGAATTTACATGAATCCAAGTGAAACTGAATAGAGTATAAATGAATGCATTTTTTTCTACTGGCATCAAAAACAGACTTAATCCATCCTTGAAGCACGATCCGTACCATCAGCTCATCATCGACCAGATATACATCCTGGTCACTTTCCATTTTAAATTGTAAAAAATATCTAAATAATGTTTTTTTTTAGGGTATTAAACAATAATGTGTTAAATGTTGATAATGTCATTTCCTGACAAACTAAATGCATAATCTTTCTGAGTTTTATGTTTTCCTTTGGTGTTAACATTGTTGTATATAGTGCATAATCTAAAGAAAGAAATAATGACAAAAAAAGATAACATGGTTTTATCATATTTTGCCGGACTGCTCTGAGCAGGTCCCACGATGACGTCAGAGAAGCAGTTTAACTGAGAAAATGTAAAAAAAAACATCATAATTTAATGATATAAATAAGTACTTTAGTACCATGATTACATTATTTATGAAGACCTGCATGAACGTCTACTTGCAAATGA
>NW_015151745.1:114389-116883 GCF_000732505.1 Cyprinodon variegatus
CAAACATGGCGAGCTGTGAACTCACAGTGTATGAGGAAACAGCAGGGTTTCGTCGTACAGTGTGAGCTGTAGCTGCGTGCAACAATTGAAAAAATCGTACAGTGAATGCCGGGCTTTAACTTTGCATTGCTCTCATCCTGGTTTACGCCTGTGACTTAAATATGTACAATAGAGTCCATGAAGCTGGAGGCAGATGTACAACATTCAGGTAGAGGTGCACAATCAGCTAAACTAATCATCACAACTCAGCCGGGAAACATCAACAACTAACATAGCACTAGCCAAAAACATGTTTGGAAGCGAAATAATAACGCTCTGTGTGCTTTAATTGGATTAAAAATAATTCAGCCAGGTAAGTTAGGAGAAGCAGAGCGGTATCAGTTTAAGGAGGATTTTTTCCACTATGTAAACAATGTCCTAATATAAACAGATAATATTGTTTTGATGGCAGAAGTACACAACAGTGCTAATAAATATTTTACTAAAAACACATAGCTACATACACCGCTAAGCTACATAATACAAAACAGAATAAACAGCAGCTTTATTTTAAAGGAAAGGAAAAACGAAAGGAATTGAGTTCGATCAAAGATTTAATTAAAACTAAAGACTCATTTAATGAAGAATGACTCACTGAGAGCGACTGTATTAGACATGGTCGGTAAAATGCAGGATCATCCAAAGATCTTAGAATTAAATGTTCATTTATATCTGTATAATAAAGTTAGGCATGAAATTTGAATATCAGCATTAGTTTGGTCGAGAGAGAAGCGTTTGATAAACAAGTAAACAGATCTGATCTGTTTGTCGTAGTTTTATTAGGCACTAGAAAGCAATGACTTGGAAAGCAGGAAGTTCAGCGTAAAAAAAAACCAAAACGCTTTGATGTGGCTAAGCTAATTTTTTTTTTTTGACATTTTATGGTAGCTTAGCTTTGCTCCATTTCTCTGCTGCGTAGCTTCAGATTAGTAAAGCTTTATTTAATGTAGAATAAGATGTAGCTTGACTCACTACATCTCACCAAAGTGTCAGTGTGTTAGTGACTGTAGTCCTTTAAGTATTTGCAGGGCGTTTGCACCTCTCAGCCACTGTAGCCCCCTTCACTCAGAGTTTTAGTATTCATCTGCAGACTCACATTGGAGAGGCTCCTTTTCAACGCAGGAAAAATATTAGAGAAACATTTGCAGAAACATTTGCAGGAGTCAGAAGCCAGTATTTCTCAACTTTAGCTGAAACATTGCAGGAGCCATGCAACGCAGCCCAAAAATAAATGACTATGTTCAACACCATGTGGCTGCAGGATCGTACTGGTCAGAAAAGAAAAAAAGATCATTTCAGTATGTTTTAATCACCCATCTCTACTGACTCAGAGGCCTTTAGGTGTTTTAGTGGCTTTACATCAGCAGGCAGGTGAATTGAGACTGAGTTCTTCTTGGTCTAAACTTAGCGCCTGTGTTTCCAGATAAAGTAAAGTAGAAAAAGTATTGCTGTTGAGAATTCTAATAAAAGATGGTTTTCCCTTCAGAAAACCTTGCCCAGCACGTCAGAACAGCCGTCTGGACATGCCGTTCCTCTTACTGTGACCTTTGAACCTTTGTGTACCGTCAGTATGTGGCTGTCATCCCAGATAACAGCTTACGCATGGCTGTAATTTCTGTCTCTCCTGGCGGTCTGCTCCCAGACTGACCCAGATGCAGAGACAAAATGAACAGTGAGCAGCAAACAGAAGCTCTCTCACTCCAGCTCCGACGCTTTAACATGCGCAAGTGATGTCCAGCAACAAAAGTCAGATAAGGAAATCGATGTTAGGGTAGTGATGGGTGAAGGTGGCTTCGGCTGCAGCCGTGCAGCACCACTAATGACTATGATTTGACTCTGATAAGCACCAGTATAATCTGTGTTCGCCTTAGAGCTAATGTAATTTAAAGGCCTTTCATTAGGAGTGGTAGAAAAAGTAAGCTCAAGGGCGTTATCTCCACACAGAGACATAAGTTCACCACTTTTAAAGTCTCTGTGTGTTCGACAGACTACACTGTTATTCTAAAAGGTTTAAAGGAGCCAGTTTCTGCTCGTCAAATGGAGCCAGAGAGCTTTAAGCTTTTAGCACTGTGATGCTCAAACATAGATAATAGCAATTAGCAATAGCACCACAGTAATGTGGAGTATTTATTTAACTACAGCATGTTAATTGGGACCTGCCTGGTCTGCAGCCAAATGTACAGGTTTCTGGATAGGGAAGGAAAATCTGGACAAACAGTCACACAAACCGGAGAACATTTATCCGTCCCTCTGTCTGTCTGTCAATCTGTCCTTCCGTCAATCTGTCTTCGGTCCGTCCGTCAGTAAGTCACTCAGTCCGTCCGTCTATCAGACAGGTCGTCTGTCAGTGAGTCAGTTTGTTTGTCTGTTCATTCATCAGCCCATCCACAGTCATCAGTCCGTCCATCAGTCGGTGCATCCATCAATCAGTCCGCCCGTCAGTCTGACTCCTTGC
>NW_015151745.1:118111-121041 GCF_000732505.1 Cyprinodon variegatus
ATCATGGCAGACATGTATTCACAAAGCGAGTGGTAATGTTTGTTACTTTAAAAAGCCAATAAAAGCTGTCGGTATTCCCGGTTTCACCAGATTCCCACAGATGGAGGGAGGATGTGGAACACCAGCACCTCTTCCACAGGCTACGTCTGGAGGACGCTCGCTTTCAGCGGTTCTTCTCCCTTTCTGGGGCCCTGTTCAGGGCCCTGCTGTCCAGTATTGGGGAACGAATCACCCGGACAACAGAGGGTCTGGTGAGACGGCATTCTGGAGCTCAGGAGCAGCAGGGAGAGAATCAGGGCGGCCGAGAAAAAAACGAACTGGGAGCAGGCTACTAGCCGAGTCCCCGTTTGGACCTGAGGAAGTGCAGATGGAGATCAGAGGATCAGCGCTCTAAAGAGGAGGCAGAGAAGCTAAGCCTGCTGGGAGGAATGGAAACAGTGGGGAAAGGCGACAGCTGGCGGGGGCTAGCTATAGAAGCTAAATGTGGAGGAACAGAGAGAGGCAGATAAGCCCAATAGGAAGACACTGAAGGCGTGGAGGAGACTATGGCTGCACAGGAGTACAACAGTTGTACATCAGAGAGGCTGGCCTCTAGGCTAGCTGTTGGAGATGAAAGGGGTAACGGGGAGGATCAGCGAAGGTTTATCAGGCAGACACCAGCGGAGATGTAGAGAAAAGGCATCCGTCTGCGCTGGTAGTAGGATGAAGAAACAGTCCTTCTAGGACTTTTTAAAAGCCTCCTAAACCATTCCCACTTCATCCTTTGTCAACATTATTTTCTCTATCTCTATTTTTTTATAAAATGATAAAAATAAGCTCGCCCCCACTGCCCCTTCACTGTAGCTGTAGTGGGGATTGTTGGCCTAGTAGTCCACCTGTGCTCTGAGAAGGTTGCAGTACCCGGTTTGATCCCCACAGCCTCCAATATGGCTCTCTGAGCAAGACCCTTAACCCCACACTGCTCCCTGGGCACCGCATTATGGCAGCCCACTGCTCCCTAAGGGGAGGGGTTAAATGCAGAGTGAGTTTCATAGCTCTGCACTTGTGACAGTGGAATGACAATAAAAGCTGGGGAAGCTCACATCCATAACTAGTCCCAACAAATGTTTTCAAATTCATTCTAAGGGTGATCAAAAGCTGTCACCTCGCTCAGCTTTACTTTACTCATTTAGATAGAGCTAACATGGGAATCCTTCGCTCCAGCTGCGAAATGTGCTTTCGGTGTCAATGTATCTTAATATTGAAATAATCAAAATCCATAGTTTTTCTATGATATACAGAGGTGGGCTAAATTTGCTTTGAGATAGTGTTTGATAGTGTAAAGGGGTCAAAATGTTTGTAAACTTATAAATGTTGGTTGAAACTGAAAAATAAAAGTTGATATTGAATGTCACATTTTTACCTTTAAATCTCAGAAACTCAAAAAGCAAACATAAGATAATAAGAAATGATTAAAAAAAATCCTGAAACTGAAAAGGGAATTTCAAACTAAAAAGATATGCGTTTAAATCTGAAAATATAAAATCTAAAACTGCAATAAAGAAAAGAAGTTAAAAAGGAAAAAGTGTAATTAAAATCTGACTTTAGATTCAATTCTTGTTATTCTATGTTAGATTTTTTTAGTTTCTCACATTATAAGGTAAAAAATTGACATCAAATATCATCATTCTAATTTTTTAATTTTACAAACATTTTGACCCTTTTCTGACTCCATACAAAACCTTCCTGTTAGGAGTCAGACAATAAAAACCTATAAATTATAAAAAGATAAATTTGACTGAAGGACTCTGGTAACGTTTTGTCTCACTATAAGTGAAAACACACTGACACGTGGTTAAAGAGTGGGTGAAACAATTAGAGTAAATAATAGTGTTAACGTATGGAGAAAAACTGCTTTAAGGAAACATTGCGGCTATCAGACTGTAGACACTGCTGATCAGTTTTTGGCAGAACTTCCCCTATTGGAGAATGATGGATGTCAGTTAGAGCAGAAGAATGCAGGAATCAGCAGATTCTCTCTCAGACCCTAATCTACATCGATTACAGAACTTTTTTAGTGCAGAGCAAAGAAATGTGACTCAAACTTCCTGCTAATTACTGGATCCAGCTCTGGACCACATCCTCAACTCTGTGAACTGATGATTATCCTTAGAAAATGTTTATTAGATTTGTTTTCAAACCTTAGTCTCGTCACGGTGCCGCTCTGACAGAGACTCAGGGACTTCATGCTGTCTGTTAATGCTCCAATGCTGCTGATGAAGTGAAGCTTCAGACCTCATCAGCCCCGGTCAGCTTGATGTAGCAGAAATATTGGCCACAATACAGGTCCTACATGTATTTTTCAACTTTAATTGAATTGAAAATACATTTTAAAGCCATTTAAATATGAGATAGATAGTCAGACGTAGAAAACAAACAGGCCGAGCTGCAGGTGAAGTGTGATCTGTACAGGAAGCCCAGTGAAACTCCAGGCCATGTGGCAGAGACCGGCTGTAACAGGTTATTCAAAGAATGATCATCCTGGTTATTTAGACATCATGCTGTTTTTTTAGTTGCTAGTTTTTCCCCTAAATTTACACAATGAACATTTCCCACAAATTTTCCAAAAGTCTCAATTTGAAGAAAAAAAACATTCATACCAATTTTAAAGGAAAAGTCTGGTCAGCAAGGATTCATCACTGGATCATTGTTTATATCTAAAACCGATGAAGCGTTAATCATAAATAACAATTATAATTTTCATCGCAATAACTGAGTCTGGGGAGCGGCCATTTTTGCCATAATATAGTAACACCTCCCTCCTGACATCTTCGTCTGGAATATGTGTTCGTGTTCGTCGTTGGATCGCCAACTTGAAGAGGGAGGATTTGCCATCGAACTTCTGGCCAGAGAAAAAACCCGTAATATGTAGCCAACATTTGGAAGAAGAA
>NW_015151745.1:122724-126196 GCF_000732505.1 Cyprinodon variegatus
CGATACCGCACCGTGACTTCACAAACCAGTAGAAGAAAATGGGAGCTATAGAAATAAACTGAATTGAATTGGAGGAAGATCTACATGAAGATCTGCTGTCCTACATGTGGTCAGAGTAGAAATTCAATATAACAATCAGTCTGTTATGGCCTGAAAGCCTCTCCCCTTTCGTCAGTTTGAAGATCATAGGCAATCAGTTTAGATTGAAATGAGAAGGATGTCATGAAACGGCAGATTAAAGCACAAACTTTACTCTGAAAATATTACGGTTAGGCTTTAAAAGTCAATCTCTCCACCAACGTATTACCTGGAGTTTGTCTGCCGTTGCTTTAGAAAGAACATGAGGACGTGTGAAGCAGACTGATGTGTGGTGTTGATGCAGATGTCACGCTACACCTCCTATCGTCTCCCGCTGGCAGCTGACAGCCCACTGGCCCACTGGTGATTTATGAATGGCCAGAGGGAGCTGAGATTGAGCGCAGCCTCATGGGTTCATGACTAACGTCTTGAATTTGATTGTATTAGGCAGATTTATGGAGCCAATACATTATTGAACTCTGATTCTCTTGGAATTTTAGGTTAATTTAATGAATCAGAAGTTTTTATTTTCTCCTCTTTGGTTCCTTTCCCACCAAACCTTATGAATTCTTTTAAGAGTCCGGAGTCTGGTTTCTGGTTGGGTAACACCAGTGTGAACCCAATCCCTAACCTGTATGACCCTGAGTGATAAAAGCATGAGGAGAGCATTTGAATCCAGAGATGAAAACATTTGAACAGTCCTGTAAACGTTACTAGTATAAAGAGGTGGAGACACATAAGGATGGGAGCTGAGAAGAAAAGGAAAATTTGGTTTAAACAAACAACTACTTAAGAAATACTAGATTCTAATTCTAGAATTACTCCTCTGCCATGGTGTAGTAATATAACCAACCAGAGGGTGTCGCAATTCAGTATTATCAATGAGGTATAGAGGTATCAATGCTGTTTTAAGGTCTGGGCTTGGCAATAAATTNGGATGGATCCATCCAAAAACAAAATATTGTAAAGTAAAATCAATTTACCTTTTTACAAAAATGAAAACAAGATGTGGCCAACCAAAGAACCACAACCCAAACAAATCCACTTCACCCAAAACAACAAAAATAAACCAATGTAGAAAACCAGATGCTGTGTTTAGCTGCTACTTTGGCCAATATACAAGTAACAATGGCTCATTGTTACAGGAGCCATAGACCTGATGATGCATTAAAGGGTGACCAGATGTGCGGCTTTAGGCCAGGCCATCCAGCCTTTCATTGCCCTGACTGGCATCCAGTTAGACGTGTATTTCTCCTCCTTTATGAAACACGAGGCTTGTAGACCAGGATTTGTTTTTCCCATTTTTGCTGGGCTGCAGCACAATATGCGTCGATTATCTGGTCTAACAGATGATTAGCTAAGAGTGGTGCCATGTCAGACAATACTGTTTGACATTGGTTAAAAAAGTAAGCAATGATTAGAGTGCTGCTACTTTATATATTGACAGAGGGTTAACGTCATGCAAAAACCTAATTTAGCTCTCAATGGAAAAAAGGCAGTAAATATATAATGAAAACTAGTTGAGACTCATTCCATGGCTTCTGCACGCTTTGTCGTTGCGATGTGGACGTAAGCAGACGAGGGAAAGCTGCAGTTTAATGGCAGGCAAGTACGGATGAATATAAAAGTAATAAATGTGTGGCAGGTACCGCATCAATGAGGGCTATTTTATATCAGGTTTTGTGGCCCCTGGATGCTTAAATAACTGCTGCAGAGCTCTGCAAGGTGAACCAGACTGAAGCACTTTAAAAAGCTACTTTTTGAGCAGCTGAATGTGTCTTTTTTTACCATCTCCTTTTTTGTTAACATAAAATGTTTTTGTCATGATGTGTTTAGAGGTCTGACCCAAAATGCAGAGAACCACTCAGAGAGCAAGGCANTTTTTTTACCATCTCCTTTTTTGTTAACATAAAATGTTTTTGTCATGATGTGTTTAGAGGTCTGACCCAAAATGCAGAGAACCACTCAGAGAGCAAGGCAAAGGCTTAACAGGTTTATTGAGGTAAGGGTAGAAGGGGGGTATGATCTGGAACTCAGGGAGCTGGTGAACAGGAACTAGGAAGTCCAGCGGGCAAATCAAAACGGTTAGTTCAGGGACCGTGGGAATCTTGAATGCCATAAGGAAAATGCTTGTGAGGGACTCACGTTTGGGGGGGGTTCTTCTCTCACTTTGCATCCAGTCTGTGTGGGTTGATCCAGAGAAGTGGGGACATGTTGAAGAGTGGACAGGTAGACATTCTTTGGACCCGGAGGAGCACTGAAGCGGACTGCCACTTGGATTTCCGTGAGGGACTTGAACGGCACATGTGGAGGTTTCTCCCCTGCTCAGTGTGAAAACAATCCTTCCAGGGGAAGAAGGCCAAACCTACAGTATGCAGGAGGACTTCCTGCCAAAAGGCAAAGACAAAAACAAGGTTAGACTCAGAGAAACAAAGACTCAGGTTAGAATCAGCTAATCTAAGCATGGCTAGAGTACCCAAAACTGGCAAACACTCTGGCGCCGAAGTAGTGACAGTCCACTGCTTATGTACTCCTCCAGGTAATGATCCAAAGAGCCGCAGGTGTGCAGGGAGGACCAACAATGACAGGGCGCCACCTGGTGGTGGAGGGAGAGACAGACAAAAAACAGACCACACAAACTGGATAACTGACAGTTTTGCTTTTTTTATTATGTATGTTTAATGACTTTTTTTTCTACATAGTCCACACATGTTATGCTTTTTGGCATTCTGTACTTTTTTTTTTCTGTACTGATTGGTCCATTTTTTAAAACCACAATGTGTTGAATAAACACAAATACTCTGAACCGATACTTTTTATTAAAACAAAATCCTATCCAGGAGGCCAAGATCATGTTTAGCTTCTCCTGCCCTCTGAAAAGATGCTGCTCTTGATTCTGGTCCTAAATCTGTTGGTAGGAGTAGAGGATGCGGTTCTCACTCTGATGATCCTGCTTTTTAAAGTAATCTGATTCAATTAAATTTAATTCAGCTTATTTCTTTAGCGCCAATTCACAACACATGTCATCTTAAGGCTCTTTACAGTTTATGCTGCAGTTTTTAAAAAGCCATACATCTGTCCACATTTAATATTTGGAGAACGCTCTCAGGAAGGTTTATGTACAAATTTAGTATTGCCAAGAATAAAGATATAATGATTGATTTTAGCAGGAAATAGTGCTTGTCAAATTAAAGTCAAATTAACTACCAGTTAAGCCGTTGCAATCTTAGACACATTGAAACTATTTCACTCAAACTGTGAGGCTCTGAGGCAACAGACCCATCAGCACCTTTGCTGCTTTGATAATGACTGAACCATATAAACCAGCTTTTTCTCAAGCTTTCATTGAATCAGTTTGATCATTTTTCCTGGAAATCTATGTGACTTTAGTTCA
>NW_015151745.1:127542-129426 GCF_000732505.1 Cyprinodon variegatus
AATGACCGAGCTCCTCACCCTATCTCTGAGGGAGAGCCCAGCCACCCTGCGGAGAAAGCTCTATCATTGTTCTTAAACTTTTATTATGAAAGGACATTAATGTTTGATAAAACATATTAATCCAAATAAAATGTTATTATTACACTAATTTACTAGTGATTTTGCTTTAGAAAGATTTGGGATTGATTGAGATTGTATTTTTGCTCATAAAGGTGAGTTATTATAGCAGCCAATTTATTTATCTATTTTAATTACACTTTTCTAATGCTGAAATGAGAGTTTCATAAAGGAACTGCTCTCTCCGTTTTTCCATATTATTCTAAGTGAGCTTTGCTTCTGTTTTTGTTACTAAAGTGAACAAGCAGAGGAAACTGATACTGAATAGATTGTATTTTCTTATTTTCGATGGATTTCCTCAGAATAAAGGTATCTCTGTAGGAAAACTCCTTACTTTTCCATGTGTGTACTGCAGCTATTTTCTTTGTGGAGCTTTCGCCTTTTTCTATTTTACAGCATGTTTGTGTCTTTAGCTTTAGAACACATCTAATTACAGATAGAAATAAGGCGAACCTCAAGAGCCAAAATATGAACAGAAGCCCCAGGAGACGAACCTTCTTCTTTCTATTTTGATTGTCTTTTTGATCAATACTGGAGCTAAATTGCCCCCAAAACAGCAGTGTTGTTTCACCTGATATAAAAGCTCCTAGTGGAAGCAAACAGTGCCAACCAAAGGTGGGAATTTTCTCCCTGTGTTTCTCGAATTCATCTCTAGACCTGACCAGCAATGTCAATTCAGCCTGTAGTTGTGAACTAATGAGGTCAATGAGCTGTAATTATGGTAAACCCAGGTTTTGCTAATGATTTAAAAAATAAAGCTGATGTATTTGGTCCAGCAATGATCCTTTTTTCACATACATGTAAGAAGCATACAGAATGTTGGATGAGGACAGCTTCTGGATACCCGGCGAGGAACTGCTAGGGAAAAAAAGGATGTTTGGATTTTCCCACTTTAATTATGAGCCACTCTGATCCAACCCAGTGTGACCCAAATGTAAAAACCTGGTTTACGTTAAAGATAAACATGATAAGATGTGAAGTTCTCGGTGTTTATTTTTCAATCATTTTGAATATTTCAATATTTTTTCGATTTTTAAATGCATTTTTTATTTTTCTGCACTGATGTGTCTTATTATTTCTACACTGATTATTTTTAGTTGTACTTTGTACTTCGTTGTTTTTAAATCAACTCAATATTTAAGTTGTCCATGAGTAACTGTTTCAGTGGTATTAATTAATGATTCTCTCATATCTTCTTCCAAGTAAATTCTGATAAGATGGAAACTGTCAGGGTTCTGTCCTTTGTATTAGTTTATTTTTACTTTCTTGGTTATTCTGTATTTTTGTAGTTGTTTTCTTTGTTGTCTCCTTGTGCCTGTTTCCTTTCCCGTTGGCTCCCTTCTAGTTAGTTCTTTTTACACCTGCTCCATATCAGCTTATTAGCCCATCGTTTGTTCTGTTCAACATATATACTCCACCTCTGCAGTTCTTGTTTGCTTGTTTTTTTTCTGCTTCCTTGTCTCTTGCTCCCCACGTGACCTTTGATGACATTTATAGGATTTTGTTTGGTTTTCAGTATTTTTGTAATTTTCTGGATTTTTGACTCAGTTGCCTGTTGATCCTTAATAAAATCCCCTTCATTAAACACTAATTAACTTTTTGAGAACCATAAAATTGCAATTAACCAATTTGGGCATTGGCATAAGTTTTAAATCTAATTCACTAGAATGTCATGCATGGATGGATGGATGATGGTGGATGAATAGAGGGATGAATGATGTATGATGGATGGATTGATGGATGATGGATGGATGGTTGACGTTGGAT
>NW_015151745.1:134270-135800 GCF_000732505.1 Cyprinodon variegatus
TGACGTTGGATGATTGGATCAAATCAAATATTCTGGATTAAGGGCAATGCTAAATATTCTGAATTGTTCAAATAATCTCATCAAAGAACTGCTGCAGTGTTTGAGCAGAGCTGCTGAAGACATCCCCTCTACTGATTCATAACAGGAGAGGCTGCTGCACTGCCAAGGGAGAAAAGAACAGAGGCATGGAGGGAGAAGTGGGAGACGTGCCGCACCGCTGATAAGGGGAGATGATTGTGTTTTTGGAGGGAGGGGCACAGAGAGACAGCGTGCCTTAAGAAGATGAAGAATGTGAGAGAAAGTAATGTGTGAAGAGAGAACAGCAGCAAACGTAGGAGGAGTGGGAAGACAAATAAGAAAAAATGAAAATGAAGCATGAACATGTAGTGCTTATTGAATTTACACGTTCTTAGTATAACACCAGGATAATGACTTAACTTGATACGTCTGACAGGGAAAAAGTGTTAAAATTACATTCTCCAAATGTATGAGAAAACGTTCTCCATCTTCATTACTACGACGGGAGGTGTTGCACCTCCCTGAGCTAATGCACTTATGCTGCCCAGTTTATGACAGGGGGGGAGATTAGGTGACAGATATAATTCACCCGCAACATTAATGACTGTATTAAAGATTTAATATCCAGAAAACCTATCCTGAACATTGCAGTTAGCACACACCCATAAATATAACAAACAGCATCCCACCTCCATGTAATTATTTTAACAATGAAAACAGTGTCGAAAAAGTAAAAATAAATCCACTCATTGATCCTCAAACAGCAACTTGCAAACACAGATTTAACTGCAGTATTTTGAATACTTGTCATCTGTTTGATCCTAAACTACCTTTTTTACCCAACCTGCTTAAGTTCATTCAGTCGTACGCATCGATTTTCTCACCACTATTTTCAGGCCTTTTCCTGACATTTCAGCTCCTCTTCATTTCTTCATCACACTGTGAAGGTAAATGTCAGCGGAGAGAGAGAATGGCCCATCTGTTATGGATATGCAGGTAATGCCATTGCTTAATGAGGAAAAGGCTCAAATACTGTATTTAACAGACTCTAACCCTGGAGCCTCTGTAGCGGCTGTGCTGGTGGACTGTCATATTCAATAAACTGGAATGTGCTCTCCGATGAGACCCATTTGTCAGATTAGAAGTGAACTATTCAATAATATCCAGACGTATTGAATATGACAGTTATATTCAATAAAATAGAATGTCATTAAAAAGGTCATTTATTCCAGTAACTCAGTGCCCTAAGTGGAGCATATACAGCCTTTATCTTTGCTAATTATCATCATTCTTCTCCCACATCCAATGAAAACACAATATTTGAGATTAGATTATGGCATCGTTATATAAAAATACCTTTTATACATACCTCTGGACTTAATGACAAGTAGTTTTAATACCAGTTTAAAGGTTGTTTTCAAAAGATAATTTTGAGAATAATAAGTGTTTTTAATTCAGAGTAATTTTCATGTGAATGTGCTTTACTGGAGGCATCCATGTTTATCAAAGAAC
>NW_015151745.1:136359-137784 GCF_000732505.1 Cyprinodon variegatus
TCGATGGCAAATCCTCCCTCTTCAAGTTGGCGATCCAACGACCAACCCGTCCGTGGAGGATCAGGAATCAGAAAGGTGAAATAACACTTTTTTCCCCCCACTTTTACCCGATGTATTTCAACATCCAACTTTTTAATTCAAATTCCTTAAATCACCACAAACGTATTAGTTTTAGGTATAAATAATGATCCATTGATTATTCCTTGCTAAAAGGACTTTTCTTTTAAATGCCTCATGTCATAATCTGCATGAGTCGTCACCTCAGTCCCTCTAAGGGAGTGCCGTTCCACTTGGAAAAGAACCCTAAGTTCAGCCGCTTGTATCTTGGATCTCATTCTTTCAGTCAAGATCCAGGATCTCATGGATGGACTTCCTGACTTTGTTCCTAAGAGCAGATTTTCATATGAAGCCTTTGACTCTAGTCCACATCGCCAACATTAGGTTGGATCTGCTCGCAGTGCATGTTGGACTCTTGCAGGGCTGCAATCTTTCAAAGTTCTTGTTAATAATCTGTATGAACAGAATTTCTAGGGGAAGGCATAGTGTCGCATTTTGTAACATTGTTGCCTTGGAGCAAAAGCTGGGTTCTTTGCAGGTCATCCTGCTTTCTCACACTTTCCAAGAACATGACTGTTACTGTAGGTGATGTCTCGGAATTGTTCATAGGTGTGTGTGCATACACGATCATGTGTCTCTGTGTTTTCCTGAAGTAACAGGTATTGGATGTACACATGTAATTCTTCCTAAAATATTTTTCATAATTGTGCTGTGGGTTTTGGCACCTCCTACTCGTTACCTCTTAATATGAAACAAAGCCAAAAATTTCACACAGTCGCTATGCTGTGTTCAAAGGCTAACTTAGAACTTTGTTACAGTGCACAGAGTGAATATTGGACTGTTAAGAAAGCTCACTACACTATTTGTGTGTCGTTTACTACCCCTTTCAGGTAATTATGTTACATTAAATGTCAGTAATTTTTGCTGTCAGTTTGTCAGCTATGTTTGTCAGTCGTTCAGTTTTTTTGTTTAGTTGCTATTGTGACAACTTGACGTAGCTAGCTTTATTTTCTGTAAACCACAAGAAGGTGCTGTTGAAATCGTTGGGCAAGTCTTTTTTAAATGTCAAATCATTCTGGCTTAAAAATGTATATAAACGTACTCTTTATCAGACTATTTTTTTTTTTTATCCTGGAAATCCTTATCTTATGCAGGCCAGTTATTTATACGTCAGCCTGGCCACCTAAATTCAGCCAATCAAATGTTTTTGGTCATAGCACCTTGATTCATATGTCACAGCTAATACACGCAACAGTTGAGATAAGAAATAGGAATCCTTTCCTTTCCCATTGAGTTGCGTCCCAGTGTTCACGGGGATGGACGTCTGTGTCTTCAGCAGGCGTAGAGCTAACAGAACTGGCAGCGTTG
>NW_015151745.1:137855-140867 GCF_000732505.1 Cyprinodon variegatus
CCTCTGTCCATAGCGTTCCTTGACAGTGTCGTTTCTAAGTCACTGAGCAAGACCCTTAACCCTACACTGCTCCCTGGGCGCCCCACAATGGCAGCCCACTGCTCCCAAAGGAGATGGGTTAAATGCAGAGGTAAATTTCTCCAATGTGAGATCAATAAATTTCAATAATTATATTATTTCTTCAGGTAGGAGGACAGTTCCTGTCTGAAGTGGTGAAGTTCAAGTATCTTGGGGTTTTGTTGATGAGTGAGGGGAGAATGTAGTTGGAGATCAATAGATGGATTGGCGTGGCTTCTGCTCTAGTGTGGTCACTGCACTGGTCTATTGTGTTGAAGAGGCAGCTGAGCCAAAAAGAAGGGTGCCTGGACACTCCCTTAGAGGGTGAGGGGCTTGGTAATTTGCAATAATTGCTCAGAGTAAAGGCACATCTCCTAAGCAACATTATCTGGGTGGGCCCCATATGAAGTAGAACATGTGATAAAGGTTCAGGATACAGCAACAGTTCCATAAATCAGCCAAGAAGACAGAATTATTCAGTTCTCAGTAGTATATGATCACAGATCACATATGGAAAAATAGTGACTGTACACCTTGAATGGAATCATTGGTGACAGCGCACCACCACATGTTAACACAACAAGCCATTGGGCTACCTTGAGCTTCACAGCTCCCCTCCTCACCCATGCTCTCTCCATTCATCTCCTGGTCACAATCTTTACTCGTAGCAGCAACGTCCACATTTGTTTCTTCAGTTCTTTGAAAGAACGTGTTTATTCTGGGAAGTTTTTTCCGTTCTTCCAGCAGCTCTTCTTTCATTTGCTTGTTCTATTGGTGTCGTGTTTAAACGGCTCACCATCATGTTGAAATCTGCCATGTGTTGCAGTATAAATAAAGTGAGGTCAGTCACTTCAGTATCAGGTGCGAGTTTGTGCATGGTCGTATGTCTCTGTGTTGTCCTGCGATAGACTGGTGACCTGTCCAGGTTGGACCCTCATAGACTGCCGGTGATAGGCACCAATCCCACCGTGACGCTGCTGGACTAAGCAGGATAAGTTCGTTGGATGATCGATAACACAACAGAGTCAGGAACTTCTAAAAATGATTGAGGAAAATTTTCTTTCTAACGGATTGACACAATCGAGGGACAAGTGGATGTGTCTCTGTCACCATTTCCACTGGTGAATAAACCAGTTGCATTTTTGGCCTCAAAGCTTCATAAAGTACCATTAAACACCATTAATTCATACGAGAATGCTAGAGGCGCATAATTTAACTAATACAGAGTGAACCGAAAAGAACGTATGAATGATGGGTGCTAAAAACACAGAAACTAATATATAATGGTTTCGGCACTGATGCTGGGCCGATCACTCATTCCATTCATCTGCTCAGCTCCACCCGTTCAACAATCAACTCTCCCCATCAGACCAGTCATCAGGGACCAATTATCTCATGCCAATCCAGTAAGCTTAATCCAGCATCTTCTAAAAATTACCAGTTGCCCGTCTTTTAACTGATGTGTTGTGTCTCCTGATACCAAGCCTGATCATTCTGACTCTGTCAGCCTGCTTGGACATCCCTTCTCTTCTGCCTCTGTATCTCCAGACTGCCTGTCTTCCACTCTCTGGATCACATAAACTGTCTGCCTGCCTCCCCTGGATCACGATCCGGTAAAGTCTCACACAATCTGCCCACCTGTCTCCCTGCAGCCTGCCTGCTCCTCTCAGACTCAGCCCTGCTCACCAAGCACGCTCCTGAATAAGCTGTGTTCAAACGTCACTGACTTGTCTTGGTGGTATTTGGGTCCAGCATCTTTTCTTCACAGCCAATGGGTAACAGACATGAGGAGACTTGTATTAAAGGACAATTCAGAACTTCAAAAACATGTCATGTAATGAAATGAAATGAAATTTCATTTTGTGCAGCTTTCAGACCTAAAGGACCAAAGGTTAGCAGTGAAATGAACATTTCCATTTCATAAAGTGCAGCAGTGATCAAATGTAAACAGTGTGGGTGTCAGGCTCATGGTGTTTCAGTGCAGGTTGATTTACCCAGTTATTTTCTGAGCATATGTATCTGTCTCTCTCTCCCAGTAATCAAAACAAGCAACTATCATGTGAGTCAGCTGCTTCTCACCTTTACTGATCAGCTCCTTTCTGATTTTCACTTGAATCCTCGTTTTCTCTGCAGAATAGGGGCGATCCAATCTGCTGGCTTCCATTCGGTCCATTCGCATGTTTCCAAATAAAACTCTTTCTTGATTCCTCATCTCCGTGGAGAAAAACCATGGTGCCAAACGCACTGATATGGAAGTTCAGAGAATTGCAAAGACAAATATGTGTGGTGCAAAAATGCAGTAGAAAAACATAATTTTTTAATTCATTCATTCATTTTTTTAGTTGAGTTCTTTTTGGTTTGGTGTTATCAGTGTAAAACAGAGTCTGAGACACGATTTAGAGTTTTTTCAGCAGTTCATCAGTGTGATGGCCGTGGGGAAGAAGCTGTTGCAGAACCTCTGCTGGTCCTGCATTGAATGCTGTGAAGCCCCTTCCCAGAGGGCAGCAGGGAGAACAGTCCATGGTGGGGGGGTGTGGGGTCATTGATGATGTCACGGGCTCAGGACACGCAGCGCTGGGATGAAATGTCTTTAAAGTCATAGGAAAACAGCTGTTCCAAACGTTTAATTTTTTCCAAATTCTCCCAGTGGTGCCCGACTTTACACGGGTGAATAAAGTGAATCTGATTGGTCGATTATCAAGGGGGCAGGATTGTTGTGGCGGAAGGTTCACAAGCAAATTTGATTGTTGCCCAGTTTGTTGGAAGCATCTTGCTAGCCAGTTAGCAACTTAGTGCTAGCAGGTTCCCAATGGGAAATTCCATTGGGACCAAGTAGCACTAAATTGGTGACTTAGAAACGACGCTGTCAAGGAACGCTATGGACAGAGGAAACATACAATAGGAGGAGAGTTTAGTGTCGGAGGTCGTGGATGAATCTCCCCCGTCATCCATTTT
>NW_015151745.1:140957-146593 GCF_000732505.1 Cyprinodon variegatus
GTTGTGGAAGAGGACGCCAGGGCGGCAGAAGCTTGGTTTGGTGTAGAAGGCTTCCAGCCGTACATGTTTGAGCCCTTGCCTCGCAACGCTGCCAGTACTGTTAGCTCTAGGCCTGCTGAAGACACAGACGTCCATCCCCGTGAACACTGGGACGCAACTCTAGTTTCATATGTTAGCTGCAACATATGAATCAAGATGCTATGACCGAAAAAATTTGACAGACCATTGATATACGAATGGCTGAATTTAGGTGTTCAGGTTGACCTATAACTAACTGACCTGCATAAGATGACGGGAAAAAAAGCACAGATTTTAAGACAGGATATTATTTTTTTTTAAATAGAAATGTTCTACATTTTGGAACAATATGGTCTGACTAAGAGTACATTTATATATATGTTTAAGCCAGAATGATGTGACATTTAAATATGATTTCCCTACGACTTTAATGGAGGGAGGAGGAGCCCCAATGATCCTCTCTATGGTTCTCACCACTCCATCAAAATATTGTTTTCTCCACACTCTGTATATACAGGATGACAAATTTTTTCTAGGTCTAAGATCATGATCCTCTTAAGGGATTCACGACTGCTCAGATCGCAAATCAGGGCAATTCTACTTGTTGGGATATAACCTGAGCGTAGACCAGGATGCAATCGTTTGAATGTGGCAGCAGCCAATCGGAAACCTTTTCCTGAGAAAAAACCTCCAATAAGATATTCACCCGTTCACCCACTAATTTAACCAAAACTAGGCCAAGAACTATCTCCATGGCTTCTTCCACATTAGCTCTGTTTGTTCACTATGAACTCCAGTATGCACTGGTTTGATTACCAGTACTGAAGGTTCCTGAATGAAAACTGTCGTATTGTTATCACCGTGTGGCTGAACACGCTGTAGGAGTAAACCTGCAGTACTGCAGAGGCTTGGCTCCACTTCCTGTTAGGTCTTACAGGTCAAACCATGTGAAACGTCTTAATTAAATCAATGAACTAAACAGGATATCCTAAATAATAACCAACCAATCAGAGCGGGTCAAGCAGAAAAATGTGTTTTTGTCTAAGCAGCAAACAAACAAGAACGAGTTGGTGAAGATTTCCTGCATAGAGTCAAACAGTCAGAAGAGGGAAAGACAGACGGCCTCGTGTAACAATTAATGAAGTATAACTAATGCTTTTTTGTTTTTTTTTAGAAGTGATGGATTGAAATGTGTAGAAAGTCATTTTTTTTTATCAGTTTTATTCATCCCTTATATCATTCAAAATGTCTCCATTTACATTCCAGTTGTAGCCCAGACGGCCTATTATCCACCCAGACGGCGTATCACAGTCCCCAGACTGTGGAAGACCTTCAGGTGTGATCTGGGCCTGAAGCTGAAGGTCAGAGACTGAAGATATCTGGACTTGGTTTCCTTTTTCATCAAAAAGAGCTGGAAATCATTCAGAAGTTGAAGCCAAAATCATTAATAATGACTTTTTCCCCCACTTTTAATGTGAATGGGGAGTTCAATGATGTGAAACTCATTGAGCTCCAACTTTATTATTCAAAATTAAGAAATAAAAATGCAACTATGCTCATAACTTTAAAGCTTAAATAGATAAGTTGACTAAGTTCTAAGACTTTTGTAAGATTTAAGGGGAATTGTGGAAAAGGTCAATTTTAGCTCCTTCAGCCATATTTCATTGGTCAGGCTGGGGAATTGCAATACTGTTTAGAGTTAAAGCAGCTTTAATTAACTTTGTTTGCATTCAACATTTGGTTTGATTCAACTTTAAATTGGTCATTGATCCTAAATGCAAATTAAATGTTGTTTTACAATGAATGGTTGATGTTGCAGGCAGGAAGGATCTTCTGTTTCTCTCTGTCTTGCCGCTGGAGAAGCCTCTCAATGAAGACTGTGTTGGTGTTTAACAGTCTGATGAAGAGGATGTTCACCATTGTCCATCATCTTCCTCCTTCTCTGTGAAATCATCTTCAGAGGTTCTAGAGGAGTTCCTAGAACAGAGCTGGTTGAGCTTGTTTCAGTCATGAGCTCTGATGCTGTTCCCCCAGCAGATGATAGCAGATCACACTTCCTGAAGAAGCCCAGTCTGCTCTATCCCCTGCTGCCGACAGGTTCAGTGTTGTCCAGGTGAACACTGAGGTATTTCTACTCCTCCTCCACCTCCACTTCTTCTCCCTTCATGTTAAAATCATTCAACTTGTTCCTGTTTCTTCTGAAATCTACAATTGTCTCCCTTCTTTAGTTCACATTCAGGATCAGATGACTCTTCTCTCGTTCCTGCTGCTCTACAGTTCTTGCATGCGTCAATCATCCCTAAACCCAGCGACATCCCTTCCTCAGTTATTATTGCAAATTCAACTTGTCCTGCTGAATTAGGCATCCTAAAAGTGTTTCAGTAAGGCAGGGTCATCTGTCTTGATTCCAGTGACCTCCGCTGAATTGTAGATTGATTAATACCTAATTTCTAGGCGGAAACCAATGCAAGAAACTCCTGTCCTAAGAATCCTCAGAACGGATCAAATAAAAAACACACTTCACATTCACATTATGTTGAATGCTCTCACAGCCGGGCTCAGACAGCCTTCCTGATTCAACCCATCACTCTCATAACATCAAACAGCTAATGTTCCTTCAGCTGAGGAAAGTAAAGAAGGATTTATGATCGGCCCATTCAGATAGCCGCCCTTCTCAATCTTCTTGTCCGCCTATAGGCATTGCCACACAAAGACTGTGGTAAGAAAAGATACATTATATACCTGTCAGCTCCTTATGACTCATATGAGTCTATTATGAACAACATCATTCAATTTCCAGATTCTTTGCATGTAAATGCAGCAATAAATCCTCTTTCATTAGCATCTTGGTGAATGAGCGCAAAGGCCAACATTCCAGCACCTTTAAACTCCTTCCTTTCCAACCAAACCTTTTACATTCATTTGGACTTTATCAGAAAGGGTTTCCTACATTGCTGTAGGACTCACCTTTGGCTGCAGATGTTGCTCAAAAACACTTTAGTCTTTCAGCAGCACTTTGCTGTTTCCTCGTCATTTCAAGTTCCCTGATTTTATGCACCTTGTTGATTTACAGTCTGAATCTTTTATCCTGTGAGTTTTATTAGAAAGACTAGAACCAGAAACGGGAAATTGGCAAAGGACCAAAGGAGCTACATACAGCTGTTGGGTTTTCCCCAACAGATTACATAGTTAGCTATCAGCCGCACTGGCAGCTCAATACCTTCTGACCTGCTGAACTTCCTGACCATTAGAAACTCTTCATATTGCTAAGTACAGAGATTAATGGAGGCAGCAGGTAACCTGGTTTAAGCTAAACTGTAATGGGCTCAGAACTTAGACCCAATATTCAAGGCGAGACAGACAGTGGGAAGATTCAAAACAGAACGGGAGCTGTGGATCTGCAGCAGCAGCGGGGGCAAGCTAGGGGACCACCCATCACACAGGTAAATTACTTTAATAATCTGACAGAAGATGATTATCCATGAGAGTCACTAACCTGGTTTAAAAGTTCAGTCCATCCTCTCAGGACGCGATAGGATTCAGGCAGAGGGCTGCCAATAGATACGGCAGGAACCGCCCAGAATGACCCAGATGCTGCATCCCCAGTGAACGAGCATCCGAGCCAGGTCAGGGAAACGGTTCGAAACGTCTCAGAGATCCAGGAGTCTGTGACCCGGTAAGGGTTTCCCATCAGAACAGGAACAGGCAGGTCCAGGGTTCCAGGAATCCACAGAGAGTTCAGGCAGGTTCAGCGTTCCATCCAACAGGAAGTTCAGACTGAACAATTAGATGGAAACATGCAAACTCAGCAGTAGAGAGGCAGAATAAGGCATGATAACAGGAAAACTATGGTGCTTTAAAACTTGACCACGGTCAGGAACTCTAACAAACTAAAATTATCTCTTTACTGGCCTCCGAGAACAAGAACATGAACTATTATATATATATAATATATATAGTTATATAGAACCATATATACACCTCAGTGCTGTCAAACGATTAAAATTTTTAATCGCGATTAATCATATAATATCAACATTTAACTACAGCTTAATCGCAAATTAATTGCATATTTTATCTTTTTATTTCTGAAAGTGAAAAAGCCTATTTGGGCATTTTAAAGAATACATCATCTTACTGGGTTAGCGTTGATGATGTCATCAGTGCGACAGAAATCAGGATAGTAAACAATGGAGAGCATTCTCTTTATTATCTGTCTGAATCCCTCTCACCAGAGCTGATCCATGTTTACAGAATCTAAACAGCCTTGTTTCTGCTTGTTAGATCAGCAGCGACTGGTGCTGTGTGTTGACGTCCGTACTTTGCGTTCAATGGCTAATCAAGCGGGTCAACCCGGCTCTGGTGTTTGACATGTCCTTTGACCTGGATAGTCAGTGAGCTACTGCAAATGAAGCTGGTTGTTCTTGGGTTTAAACAGGTTTGTCTGCCAGTAGGAAAGGGAAAATAGTGGGCAGCTTTTCCCCTACCTAATCTGGCAGATTCTGTCAATACGGGTCAGACCGCATGCCCACACCACCACACTACAAGTAGTAGTAGAAAACGCTTCAATCAATTTTTGCCATCCTTGTTGTGGTTTCTATTCAGTCTTTTGATTTTCATTTGTATTTTAGTTCTCTCAGTTGCCTTCTAGTCTATGCTGGTTGGTTTTGCCTTTACTTTAGCTGGTGATTAATCTTATATACTTGGAAAGGTTCGGCCAACAATCCTTTAGTCAAGACTCAATAACAGGAGGAGAAGGAGTGAGTTAGACAGCGGAGCCCAGAGGCTGAGCTTAAATAACGGTTATGTTGTTAACCAATGCAGTCTCTACATCATGGCTCCTGTTTAAGTTCATTTCACTTTTAATTTGACCGCTTCTCTGAGTGTTATCATTATAATGATCTGTTACTCCTTTCCAATCACACTCAGCAGCCTCTCAGCTCCACCAATCCCAAATGTTTATGCTCTTTTCTGAGTTGTGATTTAATTCCTATCTAAGCTGTGTAAACAAAGGTCTACTGAGACACTTTATACCCTCCATTTTGTTTATAATGTTTGACAAGACTCATTTGGAGGGATCAATACTTCTACCTTAAGGAGTCACCTTGCTAAATGGGCTGATCCTTGAGGTGACTATTGATTCACTCAATGTTCCCTCACCTGAAACGAGCAGAGAGACGTCGCTCTGGAAGCACTGGCAGTGTAATGTTCTCACAGCCACTACTGCCAGCCTAAAGGGAAAATGCTTTTCACATGTGTTCATTTCTCGTTTAGAGTCTATCATCTTCAATCATGAACAACGGGCTTTGATTCTCTCTCTGCTGTGATGCTAAAGTACTCTCAACATGCTGTCACATCACAACCTCAAACTCTAAGATATTTCACTTCTATTTGATCAAGATTAACACAGAGAAGTAAGTCATAAAGCAAGATTTGGACTTAATCACCATTACGTTGTTGACACTAAATAAAGGCCACAGCAGCCAGTTCCCCTGATTAAAGGAAAAGTCCGGTCAGCATGGACTGATCAATGGATCATTATCTACACCTAAAACTAATACGCTTGGGGTGATTTATCTCATTTAGCATTAATCAGTAAAAACAATAAAAACAATAAT
>NW_015151745.1:147125-160153 GCF_000732505.1 Cyprinodon variegatus
ATTATTGTTTTTATTGTTTTTACTGATTAATGCTAAATGAGATAAATCACCACAAGCGTATTAGTTTTAGGTATACATAATGATCCACTGATCAGTCCATACTGACCGGACTTTTCCTTTAATAAAATCCAGCTAGCTGAAGCCCAGTCTGAGTGTAAATCTGTTTTTCACTTGAAGAAGCTGAGGTTAAAAACGATGTTTCTTCTCTCAGAAAGAAGAACCAACTTCTCTCTCTTTTTAATTTGGTAAAAAGCTCCATGCCAGGATGCAAATATCTTCCCTATCATGTGTCTTAAAGTCATTTCTTGAGTTGCTGCCTGTCATTATCAACAGGAAGCAGAGCTCCCAGGTCAAATTTATTTGGGCGATTTTAATTAGGCCAATCTTATTTTTTTTTTAAATCAAGAAGGTTCTTGATCTTCTAAAACTTTTTTTTTTAAATTTAGTTTGCTAAATATAGTAGAATATTTCAAAAGCTGTAAAACTGTATCTTAGTCAGTGGTACTGTTTGTCTGTACCAGTTTCTACATGTAGAAACAGGTTCTTATTTACTCTGTAAATCCAATAATTTTTTAATCCAGTATTAACACTTATATCAGTATTGCTTTTTTAAGCTGATTTGTTAAATTGTTCTGTTAACCGAATCTGTCAAAGCAGATTTTCCATGTTTCAGTGTGTGGGGGTGTCTGCTACTTCAACCCATTAATTATTTGACATTTCAGCTTAATTTTCTGTGTTCTATTATTAGAAATACAATCTAAAGCATGATCCATTAAACTCTTGAAATGAGGCTGATGATCTTCCTTGGGATTTACTTTTTTATTTCATTGCTAAATGTGATAATAATATAATTTCCTCCTGCAGGGGGCAATGTTGCACCACAGGTGAAGCTTAAGCTGTCTTCACAGTGTAGAAAGTCTGAGAGTGGAAATAACTCACACTTTAACATGACTCACACACACAGCATCCAGAGGCGCTCTGGGTGTAACCAACAACTTCTCATCATTAACTGATCGATTGATTGATACGGAGATCAATCAGAGTGCAGCCAATCAGATCCGCGTACCTCTGTGTTCACAGATCCAACCAAGAAAAACATTTTTGAACATACTTCAAAACTAAACATATGCCTCATGTGTGATGTGCTTTTGATTTAGACATACTTTGGCTGTCGTTGCTATGGTAACCCCAGAGGTGCCTGAGTCTCTGGTTAATTTTATTCATTAACCCTTTTAGCTGACTCCTGTCTGCTGATTGGTTAGCTGAGGGCAGGAAGGGTTAGCAGACGTCCAGGTGGATGAGGTCGGCACTTGTATTTTACCTGCTAAGTGAGGTAACTAGCGGCAGTAATTACAATGACCAAATGCCTCCTGCCGAACCATAACCTTCACCCTAACTGTTACCTTCACTTAGGTCCCACCATACCTCGAAAAAATATTCAGAGAAGACTTTGGTCTACATCAGGCTGTTGGTCCTCAGAAGGATAGTAAATACAACAGGAAAGGACCAGTAGCAGCCATTCAAAATGGCCCTTCCCAGTCAAAAGCCAGCCGAATGGAAACACAATCCCCTCCAACTTCCAGCCACTGGCCTTCTCATGGGCGTGCATATCACTGAATCACTGCCTTTCACTGAATTAAAGAGTCTGATCAGGCGTTGACGCTTCTCTTTAGATCTTAATGTCCACATATCATGACAGAAAGAATATCTTAGATGTCCTTGGCCAGGGACCAGCCAAGGATCCATCAAGGAAAGTGGGGAAATTTTGAATGGCTACTACTGTACATTGGTGACATAGACACGTTCACACATCGCATACAGGTGTATTTCAGAGAGAAAGTTCATAGGAGGTCAGAAGGAAAATGTTGCGGCAGCAGTGATGCTGTCTGGTGAAATGTCCTGACTCATTTCACATTCTAATTGTTACTCATGTGTGCATAGGTTTCAGGAAAATCTGGTCTGTTTTCATTGATTTGTTTGTAAACAACGGCTGTAGTTCTTATTCATTTTCCTGCTGATACAGTACAGTGTCATTAATATAGATTGACCCAGAAATGGTTTGACGGTTTCTGGCCACCCTGCAGTGCACATTGGTCCCTGCCTGGCCCATCTTTAGAATGTGTTCAGTCTGCCAATGGCTAGGAATGAAGTGGGAATTATGTTGAGCTGTGGGTTAGGGTTAGGCATTAACTGGTCAGGGTTCTTTTCAGGGTTATTGTCAAGGTTAGAGCCTAGAAAGGGTTGAAAATGACTGGAAATCAATGGGCGTCAACAACATGGTCCTCACTACATGTAGCAAGAAGAGACTGTGTGTTTGCACATCCTTTTTGGGAGTTAGTTGGAGAGTATCGTCTGAAGAGTTTCTTCTCTCAGACTGATTGAAGTTTTAAAGTGTTAAAATGTGAGAGCCGGTGTCCTCCCTTATTCACTTCTTCACCCCAAAGACAAGACACCCAGAAACAAGGCTGACAACATGGTTTAGGCCGTTCAGTGTAGTGAAGAGTGGATAGACATGTACATTGGATAGACCAAGAACCCGCTACACAGGCGCATGGCTAAAAACAGGAGGGCCACTTCCTCAGGACGGGGATCAGCTGTTCACCTACACCTGAAAGCTAAAGGACACTCATTTGAGGACAACAACGTACATATTCTGGCCAAGGAAGACAGATGGTTTAAGAGAGGGGTTAAGGAGGCCATCTTTGTTAACTTGGAAAAAAGCATCTCTCAACAGAGTCGGTCTAAGACATAACCTTTCACCTACTTACAAAGCATTTTTAGTAACAATACCCAGAAGACTCACCTCCCACCTGTCCCTACCTGACTCACACTTCAATGAGGCATGTGACTGAAACCACTCTGACGAGGGAGTTAACAACCTATCAGAACCCCTTAACGACCATTAGACCTCCAGGTTACATCTACAGCCAATCCACTAGAAGGGATCAGAGCCACCTTTTATGCCCCATAACTCTTTGTTCGACTTGCAGTATTTTAATCTCAGCACTCCCCACCATTAGTTAGAACTGAAAAGGCCTCTTGGATGAGAGGAGACACTTCATGTCCAGTTGTCTAAATTATACTTTTCAAGCTTGACCATGACCTGGATGACTGGGAATCTTCACAGATTTCGTTGTTGGATTGACTTACAGTCCGGTAAACATGGTAATAAGGTTATAATGAGATTTATTATCTATTTCTTCTTCTTTCTAGGTGCTGATTTAGAGGTATATTGTCAAACTGAAATCACTTGCATTGTATTCTGTTACTGTTTATGTTCATAGGGACAAACTGAACATACTGTCTGCTATCTGCTGCTGGCTGCAATGGTTTAATCCCATGTCTAATTTCACCACAAATGTTCAACATGTGGTTTCTATATAACATATCTGTAGAACCACATACATTTAAGAAGATATCCTGTGGTGTGTTTCAGCTTCTGGTTCTGGTCCAGCGCATCCAAAGGAGCAGAATAATAAGTTGAAAAATCTAAACTCTCAGAAGTTGACTCTGCTCATTAACCATTCAGGGAAACTTACTGTAGCTTGGTTCTTCAACTGAAATGAAACAGTTGAAGTTTGTGTTTTAGAGTGAGACGCAGGCACCGATACAAGCCAGTAGGTCATCAACCTGGCCCCAGGAAAACAACCCTCATCTGCAGCTTTTGGTAGCGCATACCAATATGGGTCAGAACCTTCTGTTCACACTTTGCTCAGATGTTTTGGATAGTCTAGACTTGCATCTGACTCTGCAGTACACAAGCTACAATTTGAGGTGTTTCTTAGCAACTGATGCACAGACCTAACCTGACTCCGCCAGATGGATTTGCTCCTCATATCCATCTGGAAACCTTCCGTTGAAGTAATTTTGGGAAGGGGCGAAAATACTAGTTAGCTGATTGGCCTATGTTGGTGATAGACGGGCCAAATAAACCAATCAGATCAACGAAGCATATGACGTACTAACAGAGCTAGGGAGCACTCAAACTCTTGCCGAAACCAGTCGGGAGAAGAGCAAAAACATCTTTTCCTCTGAGAAAAGCCTCCAGAGCAGTGTTTTGCTCTTCTTTCAGTGAAGAAATACTCTGTAATTGCGATAAAACTTGCTCGATAGCCACGCTAACGCTAGTTTCATCGGCTGAAGCCGCCATGTTCTTTAGACTGAACTGTCGCGCTTCTCGTTGCGTCACACCTCAACCCGCCTCAAAGCCAACGCTGATTGGACGTTCGTTTGGTGAACGGCTCCAAATTTTCTTTAACGGAGAGTCTCCAGACTGATCTGCGAGTGAAACCTTGAAAGCTCGCGAGATCAGGATGGTCTCACAAGGCTAGCACAGACCTGTGCTGGGATGTAAACTCCAACCAGAACAGACTTCAGTAAATTAAAAAGGTTAAAAGTGTAAAAGAATTGACTTGAGGTAAGGACCTCATGACTTCTGTAGAGCTGGGCATAAACTAAATGATTTTTTAATCGTTGCACGCAGCTACAGCTCACACTGTACGACGAAACTGTAGGGTTCAAAAGCTCACGATGTTTGTTCTCACACTGTGTGACCCGACGTTCTGATGCGATCTACCTGTTCACACTGTATGTCTAAAAATCACATGGGACTCAGCTTCGCAGTGAGATGGCGCTACTGGGACTCGTCTATCTGGAAGCCAAAGAGTAGAAGAAGAATATGAAGCTCACGAGAGTGAAATGCGCTGCCTTGGCAGTTTGTGCAATTTTGTGCGACGATGTATTTGGACAAAGACATGGCTGAGCAAACGTGGCTAGTACGGTCTCTCAATTTTACAGAAAGAACTCCATTTCACCTATTGCACCCCCGTCATGCTTCTGGGTTGGGATTTGCCCACGACCACCTTAGGACGGCAGACTAAATTTCAAACATGTTTGATTTTCTCCCGACCTTACAATTCCTGATCAGAAGGTGGTCGTGTGACGCTGATCGGCCCTCGTTACACCCTGTACATGATACGATGCAAAATTAGGCTGAAAGTCGGCCCAATCCAAAAATTCTTGCACGACTGGAAAATTGGCCCGAAAAGGGCAAAAAAATCATACAGTGTATGCCCCGCTTAACAGATTCCAATTCCTCTCTTTACTCCAAAAGTTCAGGAGTTTGTTGCAATGAAGCAGCGGTGGGGACTCAGTTACCTGGCTTGGACTTGAGTCAGACTTAAGTCATTAACCCTTCGACGCCTATTGTTGCGAATATATGCAACACACCCTCTATATCATTATAGATATAGAGGTCGTTTACCTCATATTGAGGAGGATTTTTAAAAAAGACCGCCCTCTCCATGCAAGAGGGAGCAGAAACCCATTTCTCCTCATGAACGCCCTGTTCAAAATGTGCTGTTCTCATAGCTCATATAAGCTTTTCGTGTCCATAAACAGCGGGGACTATATAGTGGACTTCATGGGGAACTGACCGTTCGGGAAGATGATCACTGCTTTTTGCCCCGTTGGTCACGTAACTCCTCCTCCAGATGCCTGCATCATGTTTTTTGTTGTTGACGCTAAATTCATTAAATCACTGTGAACATATTCGTTTTAGGTATAAATAATGACCTTAAATAATTAATCATTCCTTGTTGACCAGACTTTTTCTTCAAATGTTATTATTATTTTGCTGAATGATATTTCATGACTAGAGGATCTCAGTCAGCATTTTAGATGATACTGAAGTTACCTTTATGAGATCACCCAAATCTACAACCTTATGAGATTATTTTCCCAGCATCAGTTTTGAGATTATCCCTGAAAAAAATGTTCATCAAGTAAACCAAAGTGAATGTGATGAGATCCACATGATCAACTATGCATTTCCAAAGTGAAAGAGATTAAACTGGAGATGACGTGGAAGTTGAACTTTCAATAACATTCACTACCTGCAGCTTTAATGTTAGCAGATGTTCTCAGTCAATAAATCTCCCAGCTGAAACTCACCTTCAGAAAGACATAATGGTGGAAGCTGCCCTGCAGACACTCTTATCACCACACCCCCCCTGTGTATTGCACTTTCCAGAGGTGTTATTCTGAGTGTTTAAGCAGCCATCTCTGCTGAATAGATCAGCATTACTGCATATTTAAAACAGGGGCATGTCTCAGGCCCACTTAAAAGAAGAAAGAACAGGCAGAAACTAAATGCTTACTCTGCAAACTGTCAGAGCTGGGCTCTTTCAAGAAATTCACCACAGATGACGAGAGACTGGAGATGAATACTGAGATCACAGGCGACCAGGCTGAGCTGAAATAAGAGATAAGTTCTCGGGGTATAAGATAGAGAAAAAAAGAATTGCTCTGGGATAGAACAGCACTGAATTATGCATTAGGAAGAATGAATGTGTCTTTAGAAAAGACAAAAATGTTTATTAAAGGTGAGGCTTTCTAGTGATTGGCCATTGGCCTCTGCTTTTCTCAGCTGGTAGTGACCTGAAACGTCCAGAGGAAGGAAATGAGCTGAAGGGATTTCTGCGGAGTCAATGAGTTGATGCAATCAGGTTTGAACTAATCTGACTGCATGATCTGGTTGAATTGTCTCTGTAAAGTGACCTGAGATGACATGATGAAACAATATGAATATGAAACAATAAAATACCTACATCATTTTTAAAGGGGTCATAGAATGCAAACCTGAGTTTCCATTGTCATAGATTAATGACGATAGTTCAGCGGGTGAAATGGACGTACAGAGAAGTTCAAACCCCATCTACACCTCCTTTCTCTGCAAATCTCACTATTCTGAACTTCCACCATTAAACGGGTGAATTCAAACGAAGCACCAAGTTGATGTAAACTCGGGGATGTTGCCTTATTTGATTCTGGCCTGAACTTTTGTCACGCCCCGAAATTGACACACAGACCATCCAACTGGTTCACTATCGTAAATGCAGCGTTCCAGGCTGCACGGAGAAAGCGGAACATTTTCAGTCTTCCCAAGGATCCGAAGACTCGACAGGCATGGATTATTTTTGTGGATCAGAAGATCCCTGCAAGGTTTGATGCTCAGCTGTTCATTTGCTCAAAGCATTTTACCAAAAACAGCTTTCAAAATCTTGGACGGTTCAAAGTAGGATTTGCTAAACTTCTTTTATTGAAACGAGGGGCAGTTCCAAGCATAAGGCCATCGCAACCGCAAGCTGGAAGTAGGATTCTGTCTTGCTGACTGGACCGGGCATTCGAACCGAGCAGTGAGCTTCAGGGCTGGTCTGGGAATACAGCGTCTGGGGACAGAGCGACCGATGGTATGCTTCTCCCCTCCTGCCCAGTGACCACCCGAGCCGGAACCATCACCCAGTCAGGTTCGGTCGCTCCCTCCCCGCGTCCGCCAGACTTCCCGGAGCAGCACCAGAGCTGCCAGCTCGGTTCTGCTGCACTGTAGTCGACAAAAATCCTGGATGATTTTGAAATTCTACCCGGGCATTGTTTTAGGTATGAATAGTAGGACATGTACAGCAAAAAGAGGACGTCTGGTCGCCCTACCATATTAACAATTTGATGTTTCAGTGAGTGAGTGCTTTGCTCAGCAGCTTCGTTAGTTGTAAACCAACCAATCAGCGCACAGCTCATCTAAATATTCATGAGCATACCATAAAAGAAAGAAAACCTGTCGTTTCAAAGCTTGATCTGTCCACTATAGCTAGAAATAATCCCAATTAAAGGGAATCCAACAGGTGGGTGAGATGAGTGATACTTAGGAGCTGGAGTTAAGCAGGTAAAAGGCATGAGTAATTAAGGTGAGCTATCAGGTCAGATCAGTGGCTGATGATTTAAACTTTGTTGGAATTACTACCTGTGCTTTGGTTTGAGGCTATTAGTCTGTTTTATACTCGAGCTGAAGAAAAGGCTCCCAAAGGAAGTGAGAGTTTTGCATTTTCAGAGAAGTCCTCAATACAACTGTCTTCTTCTCTGGATATCGGTATGCTTGTCAGAAGGCGGCCATGTCTGAATTACACCGACTCAATGCTGGTTGCTTGGGGACTACTGGACGTTTTTCAGACCGCAGTCTGAATGGAAGAGGCACCTGTGGGTTTTCAAAGAAAGTCCTACATTAGCGAATAAGGAGGAGCTGAAAATCCACATTAGAGAAGGCTGATGATGGTTTCTATGATCGGAGTTCGGCTTCCAGCTGCTTTCAGATTGAATTCAAACTGTGAGGAGAACAAAGCCGAAAGCAAGTCGCTGAAAAATAGTGCTTTTAGGCTTTCAGCCTGATGTTTTCTGCTCAGTGATACGTCTTCAGTTCACTTCAGTTTATTTCTATAGCTCCAATTCACATCATGTCATCTCAAGGTACTTTACAGTTCACCAGATCATCCAGTCAGATTGATTCAGAGTTTTCTATCTAAGTAAAACCAGCTGATTGCATTGACTCATTGACTCTTCAGCAATCCCTCACACTAAGCATGCTTGTAGCGACAGTGGAGAGGAAAAACTCCCTTTTAACAGGAAGAAACCTCCAGCAGAACCAGGCTCAGTGTGAGCGGCCATCTGCTGAGGCCCACTGGGGTTCAAGGAGACAGAAGCAGACATAGAAAAGGAAGCATAGATACAAAAGGCAACTGTCAACCAGCTCCACAGGCGGCCCCGTCCAGGAAACACACAGCCAGGCAGACGAGCTCCGAGCCAGCTCCCATGCCAGAGGATGAAGAGAGCACATCCAGTTAGTCACAGTCAGAGAAACAGGACTACACTGGAAAACAAGCAGATCTCCAACATCTATAAACACAGGTGTTGATGTTGAGGTGTTGATACATGTGACCACAGAGATGACTCGGCCTGACGAGGAATCATCACAGCCCCCTGACCTTCATCTGTCATAGGGTTGCTGGTTCAGGGTTCCTACAGCATAAGGCAAGTTAAGATTCAAAACTTTTCAAAACTCCAAAGTTAAGACCGACTTCACACTAAACACAACAAAAACAGGGTAGCGACAAATTTACCTAAATGTTTGTTGAACATAAACCATTACTTTCTGGTTAAGTAGAAATGTTTAATATGTTGAAAAACTTTCCATAGAGTAAGAAAGCTAAAAATAAAAAACACAAATAACAGATTTCTAACAACTGCTCAACTGAATAAATGAACTTTGTTTTGTTCCTGACTCTATAGCTCTGCCTTTACTGTAGGAAAACCAGCAAACATCATCCAGAGGTTTGCAGAAACTCCATCTTTTCAGGATCGTCGTAGCAACAAAAAAATAACAAGCAGGAACTTTTAGGGTGACCTTTTATCAAGCTACTACTGCAGGGAAGGAGAAAATAACAAAATCTGCTCCTGGGAGAGGAAATCTGCAATGGTCACCTTTACCTCCACCAGCAGGTCGCTTCAAACTAAGATATAAGTAATCCCCTGTTCGGGCTCACAATGGTAGAATTCTCTTAAGACAAAAACAAAAATCAAGACACTAAAGATGATTATCTTCATTTGCCCACCAGAAGGGGGAAAAAAACAAAAAAGTCCAATTCCAACAGTTCCAGCAAGTCTAATTCCAAAGATAATGCCATACAGCCCCCACATCTCAGAAGCTACTTTCCCCCTCTAGGTGTGTGTATATATATATATATGTATATACATATATATAAATATATATATATACCCTTTTGTAACATGGTGTGAGTGTGTGTGCATGACAGACTGTGTGGCCTAACTGGAATGTGTGTGTGTTTGTTTTGGCCCTGGCCTTCTTTTTCTTTTTTTTTTAACAGTGTCCTGACTGGCAATGTGGCAATAAGAATAATTGTCTTGATGCCAAAAAGAGCCCAACAGATTTTACTTTCACAAGTGGAGCAGTACGGCTATCACCATAGTGTTCCGCTTGATTTATGCATATAAATTGCTTTATTATAATTATGCAGGGAGTTTTACAGATTATATGGACACTGAAATGTAAATAGAACAGGAAAGGAAAAATAGAAAACAGGAGAAAAGATGAAAGAAAAAGGAGATAAAAGGGAGATAATGATAAAACATCTTCAGTCTGCTTCATCACCTGCAAAGAGATGTAAGAAGAACAGCAAAAACAACAGACATGGTACGAGACACAATAAAGTAACACCTAGATACTATCACTGAAGTATAGGTAGTATTATTTAATCTGACATGTTCTCTGTGTTCCCTGAAGATAAGAATATGGGCTTTCTGTATGGAAGTGAATCTCTGAGTACCTGGAGCCAAGCACCTGTAGTTGTTTGTGAGAGTGCAATTGTGCATGTAAAGTTTATCCAAAAGAAAAATGCTCAATAGTGGTTGTGAAGAGCCGAAAAGGCGCCCCCCTCCCAGAGCACTGAGTCCAGCACCGGGAGACCCAAAGCTCCAGACATCCAGAGGGACCCCAAAAGCGAAGGCACCAAGGAGGGACCAACCCAGGAAATCCGACCCCACCAAGGGAGGAGGAGAGACAGCCCCGAGGAAGTCCCCCAGCCCCGCTGGCAGCCAGCCACCCCGAGGTGAATCCAGCCCTGGGCCAAGGCCCCAGGAGCCCCATCCCTCGGGCGGGCCCCGCCGAGAAGCCGCCAGGAATGAGCCAGTAGCCAATCGGGCATCCACCCCCAAACCCCGAGCTCCACCAGTGCATCGGCGAGCCCAGGCGCCAGCCAGCGGAGGGAGAGCAGGACGGGGGGAATGGGCTCCGCAGTTGGCGGAGACTTGAGATGTGCTTAGGAGAGGGAGCAGTTCAGACCCCACCCTGGGAAAAAAAAACAACTCACAGTCTCAATCACGCCTTCTCACCCTAGTGCCCCCACTCATGCAACACAGAAAAAAAAGAAGAAAAAAAAAAGCGAACACACATTCACACATAATACTCACATCCAATAATCCCAGGACCAAAGACCTGGCGGCACCGGTGGTTGGTCCCGGGATAATCTGATGACCCAATATGTGAACCTAAAATCTGGATGGGGGGGGAGGGGAGCAGTGACACCACTACACCAACCCATCTCATTCCTGCTTAGGGCCCGGCCCCCCATCCCGCACCCAGACCAGACCAGGTTGAATTTTTCATTTTGTCAATTTTTTAAAATATTTTCTTTGCTTGCAACAATAGTGGAACACATTTCACTCCATACTATTCTTTATTACGTTCAGCCGGTTTTACACTTCACTGCTTCCTTGCAGCTTCTTACAGCTCAGCCTGTCAGAGAGGAGGAGAGTGAACCAAAGCGACCCAAAGAGGCCACCATGTTTGCTTCATGCTTCTTCCAAACAATCATTACCGTGCACCTGTGCTTCATCTTTAATGTTTTTTTCTAAAACCTGTTGAATTTTTGCTCAGAGTCCAGATGTATCCACGAGTGCCTCCCAGATGTAGGTTTGCTGCATGTTTCTCCACATATCAAACATTTTTACCTGCATAGCTCTACTGCAGCTTTAGCTGAAGGTGTGATAAGTTTCACTTGGGATGTCAGAAGCGTTGCACAGGCCTGTTTATCAAGCCCAGCCTGCTCTTGGATCAAAGCTGACAGGTCACTGATAAGAGAATTGCTGCTTCAATGACTGGAAATATAATTGACTTGTCGGCCTCCCGAGCTTTGAGGAGACTAACATTAAAACCATCCATGGGGAAATGTTCCTCTCAGCGTGACAGTGGGAAGAAATGAGAGGCCATTAGGAATGTCACTGTTCCAGGATTGCTACGGCGCAAAGACTCTCTCAGTGACTGAACTCTCTGAAGGAGTTTGTTACGCCGCTGGAGACTTCTTTATTCCATCTGCTTGTCTGCTCATGTGAAAAATGCTGTAGTTTTCAGGTAGCAGGACAGCAGACCTTGGAGCTATCAGTTTCTGAAGCCAGAACAGCTTTGATCAATAAATGCAATGTTTCAACTGGGAGGAGACCAAACATGACACCACTGCTTGGTGTGCTGTATCACAAAAACTCTGGATTAAAGTGGAAAGGCAGAGGTATTTGTAGATCTGTCTATCTATTTTCTATATGTGCCTCATCCTGTTGAGAAAGCTGCTGCTCATCCCAGCAGCAACTGAGAAGCAATCCTGCCCAGGCTGCCCCTCTGCACCCCCACAGTCAGACCTGAGGATACTTTAGAAAGGAGAATTAGCTAAACAGGGCTGTTCAAATGCCACTGCTGCATAGTGATATATGCAAACGCCACACAGAATGGGCCAATCAGACAGACACGCCGAGTATGATTTGTTCTGAGAGTCAGAGCTGGAAGCTGGGAATGATGCCAAACCCGAGGTAAGAGTGTTCCAGTAATGATAAGAAAATGTTGGGATGTGGTAACAACTCCTGGTGACACAAAAGAAAATCACAATTTAGGAAGGAGAAATTTGACTTCTTCATTTCCTTTTGCAGACATAAAATCACTATATTAAGCATATAATGTAATTTTATCATTAATTAAACAGCACATTTATATACCTCCCGTTTGTAGTTTAACTGGATTATCTGAAATAAAATAATTCATTCATTTTAATTCTGGTACTTTATTGAAATCCAAACACTGAATGCTAATTAATTTTTACTACTGGCCACATCCAAATAAACTTTGTGTGCAGCCATATTGGATGCTTAATTTAGGTAAGCTCTTCATTCAAGATAAGGGAAATTTTTTGTTTTTTTCTAATAGGAACTCTGAAACATTCTATTAAAAGTACAAATAAAAAGGATCATTAAAGCAGGCAATCAGAGCGCACCGACATCCAGCTCCAGAAGGCGTTAGACCTGGACCTACGGGACCCAGATGCTTTCTGATTAGCCCACATGACGACCTTTAGACATAAACGTCTGTTAGCAAAAACACAAACATGGCGACAATAGAGGACATGACTATGAAAGCAGATAGAAAGTTAAAAGAAGAGGTGGGGCAGAAAAACCGTAAAGTTAGCAGAAAATCAGAATGCTAACTCAAAATGGAGAAATGTTTCAGCTGATCACTTACAGTAATATGATAACATATTCCATACATTACAAGACCATATCATAAAATAGCACACCATAGAATACAATATAATACCATATAACACAGCACAGCATACAGTACAATAGCTTAGCATAGCATA